>NW_024424452.1:57638934-57721470 GCF_017311325.1 Ursus maritimus
CTCCAGGGTTGAGCAGCACCAACAGAAACAGAGTTAAAGTGGCCAGAACATCAGTGGAGAACAGTCCGCGATCCCTCTGTTCAGAGGCAGAGGCTGAGATTCAGCCACTGCTGCTCTGACTCTCAAGAGGCAGAGGAAACCGCCAGGGAAAGCCGCCAGAGAACAAAAGCCTGGAAATACCGGCTCGCAGTGTGCCCATGCCCATCCCCCCTCGCAGGGGACACGGAGACTGTACCCAAACAGGGTTGCCTGAGTATCAGAGCGGCAGGCCCCTCCCCCAGAAGGCAGGGTGAAAAATCAAGAAGCCCACATCCCCAAGATCCCTATAAAACAAGGGCGCACGGCTTGGGCCCCCGTCAATAATTTGGGCTCTGGACAACCCCGCAAACTCTCCTCATCAGAATGAGGAGAAGGAGAAATCCCCCAGCAAAGAAAAGACAATGAGTCTGTGGCCCCTGCCACAGAACTAATGGATATGGATATAACCAAATTATCAGAAATGGAATTCAAAGTAACAATGGTCAAGATGATGTGTAAACTTGAAAAAAGTATTAACGAAAATGTTAATGAGAATATAGAATCTCTAAGGGCGGAAATGAGAGTGACTCTGGCAGATATTAAAAATTCTATGAGCCAAATGCAGTCAAAACTAGAGGCTCTGATGGCCATGGTGAATGAGGCAGAAGAACGTATCAGCGAACTGGAGGATGGGTTAGTAGAAGAGAAAGCTAAAATAGAACCTGGGCTCAAAAAAATCCATTCTCAAGAATGTAGGTTATGGGAGATTACTGATTCAATGAAATGTTCCAATGTCAGAATCATCGGCATCCCCGAGGGGGTGGAGAAAAACAGAGGTCTGGAAGAGATATTTGAACAAATTGTAGCTAAAAACTTTCCTAATCTAGCCAAGGAAACAAACATCCGTGTCCAAGAACGGAGAGGACCCCTCCCAAGCTCAACCATGACAAACCTACGCCACGTCACGTCATAGTGCAATTCGCAAATATTAGATCCAAGGATACAGTATTGAAAGCGGCCAGGGCAAAGAAATTTCTCACATACCAAGGCAAAGGTATCAGAATTACGTCAGACCTGTCTACACAGACCTGGAATGAGAGAAAGGGTTGCGGGGGCATTTTTAAAGCTCTTTCAGAGAAAAACATGCAGCCAAGGATCCTCTATCCAGCAAGGCTGTCATTCAGAATGGATGGAGAAATAAAGACCTTCCAGAATCGCCAGTCATTGACCAATTTCATAACCACAAAACCAGCCCTACAGGAGGTATTCAATACAAACAAAGACTTTACTGGCAACATGGCAACATTAAAATCATATCTCTCAGTAATCAGTCTTAATGTAAATGGTTTGAACCATCCCATAAAACGACACAGGGTTGCAGATTAGATAAAAAGAAATGATCCATGCATTTGCTGTCTACAAGAGACTCATTTCGAACCCAAAGATGCATTCAGACTGAGAGTAAGGGGATGGAGAACCATCTTTCACACAAATGGACCTCAAAAGAAAGCTGGGGTAGCAATACCCATATCAGATAAATTGGATTTTAAACTAGAGACTATAGTTAGAGACGCAGAAGGGCACTATATTATTCTTAAAGGAAGTATTCAACAAGTGGATATGACAATTATAAATATATATGCCCCCAACAGGGGAGCAGCAAGATACACAAGCCAACTCTTAACCAGAATAAAGAGACATAAAAATAAAAATACATTAATAGTAGGGGACCTCAACACTCCACTCTCAGAAATAGACAGAACACCCTGGCAAAAACTAAGCAACGAATCATAGGCTTTGAATGCCATTCTTGACGAGTTGGACCTCATAGATATATATATAGAACACTACACCCCAGAACCAAAGAATACTCATTCTATTCTAATGCCCATGGAACATTCTCAAGAATAGACCATGTTCTGGGACACAAAACAGGTCTCAACCGATACCAAAAGATTAAAATTATCCCCTGCATATTCTCAGACCACAACGCTCTGAAATTGGAACTCAACCACAAGGAAAAATTTGGAAGACACTCAAACACTTGGAGACTAAGAACCATCCTGCTCAGGAATGACTCGATAAACCAGGAAATCAAAAATCAAATTAAACAATTTATGGAGACCAATGAGAATGAAAATACAACAGTCCAAAACCTATGGGATACTGCAAAGGCAGTCCTAAGGGGGAAATACATAGCCATCCAAGCCTCACTCAAAAAAATAGAAAAATCTAAAATGCAGTTTTTATATTCTCACCTCAAGAAGCTGGAACAGCAACAGAGGGACAGGCCTAATCCACGCACGAGGAAGCAGTTGACCAAAATTAGAGCTGAAATCAATCAAGCAGAAACCAGAAGTACAGTAGAGCAGATCAACAGGACTAGAAGCTGGTTCTTTGAGAGAATCAATAAAATTGACAGACCACTGGCAAGACTTATCCAAAAGAAAAGAGAAAGGACCCAGATTATTAAAATTATGAATGAAAAAGGAGAGGTCACGACGAACACCATTGAAATTGGAAGGATTATTAGAAATTTTTATCAACAGCTATATGCCAATAAACTAAGCAATCTGGAAGAGATGGAATCCTTCCTGGAAACCTATAAACTACCAAGATTGAAACCGGAAGAAATTGATTCCTTAAACAGGCCAATTAATTATGAAGAAATTGAGTCAGTGATAAACAACCTTCCAAATAACAAAACTCCAGGCCCGGACGGTTTTCCTGGGGAATTCTACCAAACATTCAAAGAAGAAATAATACCTATTCTCCTAAAGCTATTTCAAAAAATAGAAACAGAAGGAAAGCTACCAAACTCATTCTATGAGGCCAATATTACCTTGATCCCCAAACCAGGCAAAGACCCCCTCAAAAAGGAGAATTACAGACCGATTTCCCTAATGAATATGGACGCCAAAATCCTCAACAAGATACTTGCTAATAGAATCCAACAGTACATTAAAAGGATTATCCATCACGATCAAGTGGGATTCATACCTGGGATGCAAGCGTGGTTCAATATTCGCAAATCAATCAGCGTGATACATCATATCAACAAGAAAAGACTCAGGAACCATATGATCCTCTCAATCGATGCCGAAAAAGCATTTGACAAAATACAGCATCCTTTCCTGATTAAAACCCTTCAGAGTGTAGGAATAGAAGGTACATTTCTCAATCTCATAAAAGCCATCTATGAAAAGCCTACTGCAAATATTATTCTCAATGGGGAAAAGCTGGAAGCCTTTCCCTTAAGATCAGGAACACGACAAGGATGCCCACTCTCGCCACTATTATTCAACATAGTACTAGAAGTCCTTGCAACAGCAATCAGACGACAAAAAGGGATCAAAGGTATTCAAATTGGCAAAGAAGAAGTCAAAATGTCTCTCTTTGCAGATGACATGATACTCTATATGGAAAACCCAAAAGAAGCCACTCCCAAACTATTAGAAGTTATAGAGCAATTCAGTAACGTGGCAGGATACAAAATAAATGCTCAGAAATCAGTTGCATTTCTATACACGAATAACGAGACCGAAGAAAGAGAAATTAGGGAATCCATCCCATTTACAATAGCACCAAAAACCATACGTTACCTTGGAATTAACTTAACCAGAGACGTAAAGGACCTATATTCTAGAAACTATAAATCACTCTTGAAAGACATTGAGGAAGACATAAAAAGATGGAAAGATATTCCATGCTCATGAATCGGAAGAATTAACATAGTTAAAATGTCCATGCTACCCAGAGCAATCTACACTTTCAATGCTATCCCGATCAAAATACCAAGGACATTTTTCAAAGAACTGGAACAAACAGTCCTTAAATTTGTATGGAAACAGAAAAGGCCCCGAATCTCCAAGGAACTGTTGAAAAGGAAAAACAAAGCTGGGGGCATCACAATGCCGGATTTCGAGCTGTACTACAAAGCTGTGATCACAAAGACAGCATGGTACTGGCACAAAAACAGACACATAGACCAATGGAACAGAATAGAGAGCCCAGAAATGGACCCTCAGCTCTTTGGGCAACTAATATTTGATAAAGCAGGAAAAAACATCCGGTGGGAAAAAGACAGTCTCTTCAATAAATGGTGCTGGGAAAATTGGACAGCTACATGCAAGAGAATGAAACTTGACCACTATCTCACACCATACACAAAAATAAACTCCAAATGGATGAAAGACCTCGATGTGAGACAGGAATCCATCAAAATTCTAGAGGAGAACATAGGCAGCAACCTCTACGACATCGGCCAAAGCAACCTTTTTCATGACACATCCCCAAAGGCAAGAGAAACAAAAGATAAAATGAATTTATGGGACTTCATCAAGATTAAAAGTTTCTGCACAGCCAAGGAAACAGTCAGAAAAACTAAGAGGCAGCCCACGGAATGGGAGAAGATATTTGCAAATGACACTATAGATAAAGGACTGGTATCCAAGATCTACAAAGAACTTCTCAAACTCAATATGCGAGAAACAAATAAACAAATCATAAAATGGGCAGAAGATATGAACAGACACTTTTCCAATGATGACATGCAAGTGGTTAACAGACACATGAAAAAATGTTAAAAATCATTAGCCATCAGGGAAATTCAAATCAAAACCACACTAAGATACCACCTTACACCAGTTAGAATGGCAAAAATAGACAAGGCAAGAAACAACAATTGTTGGAGAGGATGTGGAGAAAGGGGATCCCTCCTACATTGTTGGTGGGAATGCAAGTTGGTACAGCCACTCTGGAAAACAGTGTGGAGGTCCCTTAAAAAGTTTAAAATTGAGCGACCTTATGACCCAGCCATTTCACTACTGGGTATTTACCCCAAAGATAAAGTGAAGAGAGGGGCCATATGCACCCCAATGTTCATAGCAGCATTGTCCACAATAGCTAAATTGTGGAAGGAACCGAGTTGCCCTTCAACAGATGACTAGATTAAGAAGTTGTGGTCCATATATACAATGGAATATTACTCAGCTATCAGAAAGAATGATTTCTCAACATTTGCTGCAACATGAACGGCACTGGAGGAGATAATGCTAAGTGAAATAAGTCAAGCAGAGAAAGACAAGTATCATAGATTTCTCTCATCTATGGAACATAAGAAGTAGAAAGATCGGTAGGGGAAGAAAGGGATAAAGAAAGGGGGGTACTCAGAAGGGGGGATGAAGCATGAGAGACTATGGACTCTGAGAAACAAATTGAGGGCTTCAGAGGGGAGGGTGGTGGGGGAATGGGATAGGCTGGTGATGGGTAGTAAGGAGGGCATGTATTGCGTGGTGCACTGGGTGTTATACTCAACTAATGAATCATCGAACTTTACATCAAAAACCAGGGATGTACTGTATGGTGACTAACATAATATAATAAAAAAACAAAAACAAAAACTGAGTTGAAGATTCATATTATTTCTATACCTCATGTAGTGTTATCTGAGCTTATGGACCTTGGTATTTTTTATTACAATCACAAAATTTTTTCTGTTACTGACTTTAATGTATTTGCCATTTATCTTTTTAAAACTATGGGAATATTAACTTCAAAACACATTTAAAATATTTTTTCCTCCTCACAGTGTCACCTGCTTTTTTTCTTTTTTTCCTTTTTTTTTTTTTGCTATATGTTTCATAAACTATATTCTGATGCTTGTTCATGTAACAAAATGTGACTTACTGATTGCCAACCCCAGAGTTTTCCGTCAGTCTTGATTTTGCTCGATTTAACAGTGGCCTTGCACACAGTCGATCACAATGTTCTTACCATTTGACTTCATGGGGTAGCAGTGATTTCTCATCTTGCATCTTATCTTTGCAATCATCCTTTTTGCCTGTGTAGCAAAGACACTCCCTAAGATTCCTAATATGTCACTTAGAGTATATAATTAATGATGAGGGTTGGTTGAAGCACCATGGGGGGCTCCTCACTTTCTGCTGTGTGTCCTGATCTCACAGTCTATACAGGGCTTTAATAATAATAGAATCACAGGGAGCATTATATAGAGAAAGAATGTGTTATTTAATCATAATGTGTTTCTTCATAAATATTCCATGTTCAGAATTCTGGATTTTTGTTGCTGAAGCAGACTGGTTTCTACTGCAGATAAAAACTCTTTATATCTTTCTTTTTAAAAGGAAAGACTAGACTTTCCTTCAATTGGCTAAGCTTTTAGAGCAAATATATGTCAGATGTTAACAAATTTAATATAATTAATACATTGATTTTCTATATGACAAGGCAATGCATTATTATACACTTAGAATGGGTATAAAAAAGTATCTGCAGAGAGATTCAAAGCATGCTTGACCAGAACAAAACTCAATTGTAAGATGCTGTATATTTCCTTTTTTAATAAAATATGCCATATATATAAATGCACTGTCCTATTTGCAAGATGGCCTTTCAACTAAAATATACTATGTGAGCCAACATCAGTAGTTCAGTTTATTCATCCAGTTTCTTGGAGTTTGCCCAGGTAATTTATATCTATTAAGTGACTCAAATGTTACAATATAATTTTTAAACCAATCAATTAAATAATTAAAGGTCTTGAGATATTTGGATTTATCAGGGTTGCAAAGTCAATAAAAAATGAAATAGGGTGATATTGAAATTTCCTCTTTTCTGTTTGCTAACTTTCCCTATCAATTCAATCAGCTATCTTAAGTCTTGAGTTTATTGACCTCTCCAGTACAGCTCATTTTTAAAAATTATATTTGAAGAACTTAATAGGTGAGAATTATTTTGGAATCACAGCATTTATGAAGTGGAAGGAACAGAGCTATAAGCATCAGAAGAATCAGGTTTAAAAAAACAGTTCTTCCATTTACCATCTGTGTGACCTAGTCCTAAACATAAAATGTGCTCCAGAATTGAGAGATGAGCACTAGATAAAATAATTTATGTGTATAACGGATCTTTGTAAGGATTATGTGTACTTAATTGTGAAATTTCTTTGGAGTTTTATGATAAAATGAGAAGTCTAAGGGATTATTCTACTCTGCAACAACCAGACCTGAATTGGACGAATTTTCAGGTTATAATAAAGGTAGTAGAAGTCTCTAAGGACCATCTTACAAACAACAAATGAACAAATGAACAAACAGGAATTCTGCCTTGGGGGGTCAGAGTCAGGGTTTTGTGATCAAGGGATAGGCTTCCATGGCTGGAAGCAGAAGCAGGAATGAGCTGGGAAGGATGCATAAATACATACGCCTGAAAAACTGGGAAAATGAGATGTAAGTGGTGGGGAGTCAGCACAGCAGAGGGTCAGAGTAAAGGTGAGCATTCTGGAACTGCAGGAATCCAAATGCACAGTTCTTCCCTGAGACACAGAGCACTGCTATGAGATTTTAAAGTTTAGAACACTAATGTGGAGAATCTGAGCCTAAAACTCCCATCCGAGTCCTGTAAACGGCTTAGTTGGTAGCACATGTGGCTTTAGAAATAGCTGAAGAAAACCTTTCCGGAGGAAAGAACCACACAGACCCACAGAGTAAGCTTTATATGCAAAAACAATTCTTGCCCATGTGCACTAGTGGACATCCACAAAAAATATGTAGAGTAACACTCTTTGCAAGAACAAACACTGAAAAAGCTTTCTTCCAGAACAACTGAAAAATAAACAGTGGAAAACTATATGGTGAAAATGAAAGAACCCCATCGACATTCAGCAAGATGGCTGCATCTTACTAAGGTAATTTTGCAAGTAACAAAGGATCTCTTTCACCAAGGGAAGACTAGATAATTCAAACCAATGCTTCTACTGAAAAGGACTAGAAAAGCATCTAGTGAGGACATCTGAGAGCAAAAAAAGCAGTACAAGTTATAGGGACAATAGCCACAAAATGGGGGAAAAAAACCCTAGAGAGGTCAGTCTAGCATTTGGGATCTCTTTTTCTGTAGGAACATCTGCCAATTCTGGAACTTTGGGAGGATGAGAAAATGAAAAGCTACCCAGGGATTTTTATGTCCTTTAAATTCTAGGGGATAAAACATGGGGTCTAGAGCCTACCAAAAAACAAGAGAGAGAGGGAGGGAGAAAGAGATTAAGTGAAACAGACACAGAGAGACAGAGGGAGAATCTGGTTAAACTCCTAAAACAGACACATGGTCATGCACAACATAGCAACATATGCCAACTTAGAAATATATACCTACTTGAAGATACACTTCAAACGTAAATTTAATGAATGTTTGACCAGCAGACACTGAAGTGTCTCTTAGAGGCAGAAGGAAAATGGCAACAGATTCAAGTTTGAAAACACAGATACAGAGGAAAAAGAATGGAAAATATAAATGTGTAGACGAACCTAAATATATGGGTAGGTAAAACAAAAAAATATGATACCTTATTCTGAATATGTGCATATGTATAAGAAAACAAGAATGCATAAACTGTGAGGGGAATGAATAGTTAACACATTCTAAGGTATTTACATTGGCCAGGGAGAAGCAAAATGTCAATTTTTGGTAAATCAAGTAGGTATGTTGTAATTTCCAGGATAACCACCAAGGAGAAAGTGGAAGAATGATAGGCATCATAAACTTTTCTAAAAAGTGAGAAATGCATAAATAATCAAAAGAAGGCAATCTCAAATATAAGCTGCTTATAAGAAACATAGCTGAAATATACATCTTCAAAAAGGTGGAAAATAAAATAATGAAAAAAAGATATACTGTACCATATATGAACCAAAGGAAAGTTAGTATACTATGTTAATATCATGCAGAACAGAATTTAAGTTAATATAAAAATTATTACTAAAGAATAAAAGGATAATTTATAGAGATATAATTTAATTAACAGTAGCATATAGAAATTGTATATTTATATGCTTTACACAATGAATGAAGAGGAATTACTAAAATGATATCAGCAAGATAAGGTAATAGATAAGTAAATGTTTAAAAAATAGCATTTCCAAAATACCACATATGAGGAAATAATCATAGTGCTTGCTTATAAATTAAAAGTCCTCATTTAAGACATTAATTTACATAGTGTGTTGTTATAATAATTAAAATAAGCCTTTAGTCATATGATGCCTTACAGATTATTCATGAAAATACAGAAAAAAAACTCACAAGAACATATGTATATTGATAATTATCATTATATGTAATAGGTATAAACTAACAGTATCTATAGAGTACATTACCTGTAGAGAATTAAGAACACACTATCTATACAGAATTATCTCTCATTTTTCTAGATGTATCTCTATATGGTTACTTCTCACGTAGCTAGCATGATGTCAAATATAGTTTATTACATTTTTTATTTTAGATTTAAAAAATCTTTTAAAGAACAAACTAACTCTTGTCAAAGACAACAAAATATCAAATTTGCAACTTAAAATTATTTTAGCATTTTATTTTTAAATTATTCAAAATAAGAAATAAAAAAGATAAAAATGTGGAATAAATTAAAATAATTCTACCTTATAAAACATATGTTAATTTTAGCATATTACCTTGGCATTTTTTTTCTAAACACCAAACACCACCATTTATCATCACAATACCATTTGATATACTGCACTTCCCCCTTGATATTATCTTATAAAATTGTTAGTGTTTCGGTGTATTATTAATAATTATTTTAATAAATATTTCGTTCATTTTATATATAGTAACTTACTAAACATTTCTAGTATCATTGTGTATTTGAATATATTTATGAATAATTGATAAATTAACATATTTTATATGTACTTTTAAATTCTGGTGACTTTTTTTTCTAAGGAAAATCCATAGGCATAGGATTATTGGGTTATAGACTAAATATAAATACGATTGTTATTATTGTATAACTTTCCATAAAGGGTAATAATATTTTTTCATAATAAGTGAGTTGATACTTGATCTAAGAACAATAGGCACCTATTGAGTATTTAATGTATATAATGAAAGGAAAATATCTGGGGATAGGAAAGAAAGAAAACACAATTACTTCCCTTGAAGAATTTATAATTTATTTGGCAGGCTAGAATGTTCCAATTCAAAGGAAAAACAACTTTTCTGTTTTGCCTAAGTGTTAGAAGTCCATGATAATTTCTGCTATTATGTACTTGCTGCTAAATTAGTAGTAAACTTTTAAATTTTTTAATAATATGTTTCTTGGAATGTTTTGACATTGTGGATATTTTTTAATTCTTCATGTTACCTTCATCTATTAGTAATTTGAGAAATATGACAATCTTTAAGATGGTACAGGAGTTTCTGCTATATATGGGTTCCCAAAAACCGTCTTGTACAAAAACCATACCCTAAAAATAATAGGGCTATGAGAACAACAGATTTGTTGCCATCACTCAAAACCCAATACTTTATGATAAGAGCCTCAGTGAAAGCAATAGTAATCCCAATGAAAATATTAGTATGGTTAAATATTCTCTGGAATTTACACCTGGAATGACAATCTTTTATACCATTAAATCAGGAGAATTGTGTTTCCTGTGAAATAAAACTTTCAGAAGACATTTTTTTTTTCAAATAAGGAACAACTTCATCAAAGTTAGAAAACACCCTCCAGGAGAAACCATTTTTATTGATCATTATTCTAAAATAAAAGGCAATATGCCCATAAGTTTCTCTTCTATGTATGAACAATCCTAAAATAGTTTAATATATTGGAGGGTTTAGCAGTTCAAAGACTATCAACTATCCCCTTCTTCACCAAAGAAAGTTGCTTCTGTGGGATTTTCAGTATTTTTAATGATTGCTGCAAGACATTAATCTGCTGGGGAAAATTGCATATAAACAAGCATGTGCTTACTCATATCATTCTCCTATTTATGCAACGTATATAAGCTAATTCATATTAAAAAACAAGTGTGTTACAGAACAGAATGCATAACAACCATTCCTTTTCTACAGGGTAGCTTTATCAAAATTTGTTTCCTATTGTATACTTCTTTTCAAGGTCCCTTTTATTTGGCAGTTTGGGGCTAATAAACCCTCTTTATTTTTAGTCATTTAAACCTCTAACATATTTTCATATTTAATTATTAAAATTAATGTTTGCTTTTATTATATAATATATTTTTATTGTTCACTTTTTAAACCTTATAATTAATTAGGACCTTATATTTAATACCTTCACCCTGCATGTGTATAGCTGCATAAAGTCTTCCAACTCATATTCCACTTTTTTCCATTATGTGGAATGAATAATCAATTTTTGACATGTAGATTTGATTTGGCCTTGAAGGACTATATAAAATGGTTTCCTTCTATATTTGTGAAGCAAACAATACACTTTATTAAACAAACTATTTCATTAAAAATATTCAGTAAGCACCTAATTTCAGTATCTCAGTAAATCAGCATGCACAGTTTATTTCACATCAGTAATAGATCACTTCTATTTTTCAATTCTATAAATAATGTTCTAATATTTAAGATGTAATAATATTGATAGATGAAGTAGATAATATATACCTAGGATCTGCTCTAAATTCTTACATAATCATGTAGTTTAGCACATATTGCAAGAGCAGAATGTCAGCTTGTAGATTATAAAAATGATTCCAACTCTGAACTAAATCGCAAAGATGCCTTCTGGTCTCTCTTTGTTATTAATTCCTAGCTCTTCACTTTGCTGCTCCTTCTTCTTCTTCTTTTTTTTTTTTTTTTCCTATTATCCAGCTTCCTTTCTGTTGAACAATAAATGAAATAAGACAGAATTCAGATGGATGATGCTTGGAAACCAATGGTTTTATTTAATCAGAATAACAGGAACCTTAATAATACAGTGATGTTGAGAGAATTCAAACCATTTTAGACTGCTCTATAATCAAGTTTCTATGAACAAAGCTCAGAATTAAAGGAAGAATTGTAGGAAAAAATCTCTTTCAAACTACATTAGTCTCTTCATCTCTGATTTTGAGGATCGAATTTAATATTAGGACGGTTAATTGCTGGTGTTTAAAACATCTATTGGAAAACTTAAACTGCATTTGTAAATATGACAAAATAGTGTTTCATAAAAGCAAATTTTTCAGTCCATTCATTCAGTCTTCATGTACTCAGTTCTTATTTTGTGGCAGAAGGGTAAGGAAAGGGGAAAAAAAAGCAGAATACAGATGTAAACTGCAGAAACCCTGACATTCTGGGGTAGATAAAAAAGAGGATCTTATAAAAAGACTGGGAAGGAGATACTGAAAAAGACAAGCAGTCTCTCAGAAACTAAAGAAAACCAGGATCACAGGAGGAAGTTGTCAAGATTACTGAGTATCACATAAACATCAGTTAAATATGGACTGAAAAGTTTCTGTCCATTGCATCTGTCCCTACCCAGAGAAGGTAGGGATGACTTTCTCTAGAGGAGTTAATTGCACGTGAGGGTAGATGTCAGATTGCTATTGCGTTACAGGTGAAGGTGTACAATGAATGCATGTAAAAACTGATGAAATCTGAATAAGACCTGTTGTCCAGTTAACAGTGTTGCACCTATGTGAATTTTCTGGTTATGTAAGATAATGCTTTTGAGAAAAGCTGTGTGAAGACCTTACAGGAATCTCTGTACTATTTTTGCAACTTCCTGTGAGTCTATAATTATTTCAAAATAAAAAGTGTAAAAAAAAAAAAGGAATGTCCAATTCAAGTAAATTTGAACCCAACATTTTGATTCTATGTTCTCAGTGGAAAGAGAAAAAATAAACAATCTTAAATTCTATTTAATAGTTTGTTTTTCATAGTATTTTGGGTGTCAAAATTCTGTAATCAACCAGGCAGTACTGTAAGACTGAGTAAATATACTGATGTTGTTGGAAGCCAGAATCCTCACTACACAAGAAGGGAATAAGAAATGCTGAATGAAAAGAGGCAAGAATGGAGATTCTGTGGTGTTAGATAAAAATTAGAAATGTCAGTATAAATTCATGATTTCACCATATATTAACATATTATAATAATATTTACCTATACATAGTTCAATGTGTAGCTTACTTATATAGTTAATATATTTATATGTTATATGGAAGAAGGAAGATAAAAATATGGAATGGGGGTTGGAGGTGGTGCCTGGGTGACTCAGTTGGTTAAGCGACCGACTCTTCGTTTCTTTTTTTTTTTTTTTTTAAGGTTTATTTATCCATTTGACAGTGAGATAGACAGAGCCAGAGCGCGCAAGCAGAGGGAATGGCAGAGGGAGAGAGAGAAGCAGCTCCCGGATGAGCAGAGAGCCCAATGAGGGACTTGATCTCAGGCCCCTGGGGTCATGATCTGAGCCGAAGGCAGATGCCCAACCATCTGAGCCACCCAGGTGCCACTACATGAAGTAGTTTTATGTGATGGAAGAGGAAAAGTCTTCAAGGCATCTGATCAGTCTTGCTCTGGACTACATCTTCCCACACTGTGAGATCACCACAGGCAGCTTGTGTTTATTGTTGGGGCCTGTGGGGACATTCTCAATCTTTCGCATTACTAGAAGTTTATCAATGATTTTTCCAAACACTGCGTGCTTCCCATCCAGCCAATCGCATTTGGAGTAGGTGATGAAGGACTGGCAGCCATTTGTACTGGGACCACTGTTTGCCATGGAAAGCAGACCTGGAGCTGAGTGTCTGAGCTTAAAATTTTCATCTGCAAATGGCCCCCGGTAAATACTGGCAACTCCAGTACCATCTCCATTAACAAAATCCCCATCCTGAATCATGAAATCCTTTATGACCCTGTGGAAGGTGCTCCCTTTGTATACTATCAGAACCCCATCCTTTCTGAATTCTCCAGTGCAGAACTGCATAAAATTCTCGGCTGTCTTAGGCACAATGTCCGCAAAGATCTCAATCTTAAATGCGGCCAACTTCCTGGCCGCCAATGCTGACATCCCTACTCTTGGTTTCTGTTCAGGTCATGATCTCAGGGTCTTGAGGTTGAGCCTTGTGTGGGGCTCCATGCTCAGCTTGGAGTCTGCTTGAGATTCTCTCTCCCTCTGTCCCTTCCCCTCACTTATGCTTGTATACTCTCATTCTCTCTCTAAAATAAATAAATAAATAAATAAATAAATAAATAAATAAATAAATAAATAAATAAAAATATATATTATGGAATAGGGTAAGGCTTGGGAAATTCCTGACTTTATGATTTTGTAAAGGACTGATGTGTTCATTACTACTGGAAAATAATTGTTCCAATTATCTTTCAGTGGGCAAAGGCAAAACTAAAAAGGTCAATTTTATCCCATTCATGCCAATTATAAATAGAATGTGTGATCATGCAAAAGTTGGTAAAAAATGTTTGGGGATGTGTGTGTGCATGTTATAAAAGAGTAAGAACACATGTTAAAGTAAATGTAGCAAAATATTAACAACTGGTAAATCTGAGTAATGGACACTTGACATGCTTCTTGGAAGTTTAGAATTATTACAAAATTAGCATTTAGAAAGACCAAATATCAGATTAGTAAGTAGAAATTGTAAGTATAAACTAATAATTAAAAAAACTTATTTTTGAAAAAAAGAATAAAAAGTTAAATTAATGATTAATTAAATAAAAATGGAAATAATAATTTAAAAATAGTAACATTCAATTTTTTCTGAATATTTACTATCTGTCTTGCACTTTCAAAATGCATTTTATTTCTTCATTCATTTAATCCATGCAAATTCCTGTGGTGGTAGATTGTTCTCCTAGCTTTAGAGAGGAGAAAATGAAGGCATAGGGATTTTAAATCAACCTAGCCAGAGTGACTCAGGTGATAGTTGGAAAACTGGTTCAAATAGAAGCAGTCCAGTTCTCTAACCAGTTAGATCAACCATTGTAGTTGGTGAAGTAAACATCTTCATATAGTGATGAGAAGAACGCAATGTGTAACCAGGCAGCGAAGCCCATAGTTCCCTACTGTAGGAGATACTGGATTTCAAATTACATGTGGAAAGGTTGGCCCCAAGTAGCATAAATGTTACCTCTCTTGTGGTATCTAGAATTTACTGTGGCAATTGAACAGGGTGATTAAGATAGCTATTAAGATCATTTATGTAAAATCTATTTATAAATTTAGATGGAATCATATTATGTATCTATTTGGAAAGTCACATTATTGTTGGTGAAGACTAGAAATTTTAGCCTACTTAATAGGCATGGACCAAATTGAAAACCCCTTTATAAGCAGCTGGCTGCTTTTCATGTTTACTGTAATAATTTCTTGAGTTCAAACATAGCATCTAACATAATATTACGACGGGAAGTATGGCATTAGTGTAAACAAAATAAGGCATTTCATTGCTTTTAAATTGATAGCAGAAATAATTTGATACAAGTAGAATAATACAGGTATATGGATAATCTAATTCAATTAGTTATACATACTTTGGATAATTGCTGAGAAGCAGCACTATTCATTCTTTTAAAAAGATACTATGAGGGGCGCCTGGGTGGCTCAGTCATTAAGTGTCTGCCTTTGGCTCAGGCGTGATTCCGGCATTCTGGGATCGAGCCCCACATCAGGCTTCTCCGCTAGGAGCCTGCTTCTTCCTCTCCCCCTCTGCCTGCTTGTATTCCCTCTCTCACTGGCTGTCTCTATCTCTGTCAAAATAAATAAATAAAATCTTAAAAAATAATAATAATAAATAAATAAATGATACTATGAGGGGCATCTGGATGGCTCAGTTGGTTAAGCAGCGATCTCAAATAAATAAAATATTAAAAAAAAAAGAATACTATGAGATCATAATGGTATGTGTCCATATTGTGTACTTGTGAGATAATCAGGTACTTGTTATATTAAAATATATGTATATAAATGTAAATGTGTGTGATAGAGAATATGGGCCATCTTTAAAAAGCTCAGAGCAAATTAAAATCATTTCCACCAAGTGCTGATTTCCAGGTCTACTCGTATTGTGACGTACTTGTGATTATTATTCTGACTCTTGATTCTCTGTTTTCCTGCACATTTCTAATCCAGATTCAGAAAAACTCTTGGGTTGGTTTTTTTGGTTTTTTGGGGTTTTTTGAACCACTTAAGGAACAACACAATCATGAAATCTCTCTGCTTAAATCTTTTTAATCATCCACTCTACCTAAAGAGTTTTATATGAAGTCCTTGAACACGCTCACAGTGACATTTTTGATCGACACTTCCCTTCACAGCATACTACCTTATACCCAGTCAGTCCCAGTGCTGATTGTGTTTGCATCCTCTGTGTTTTATAGATGTTCTAATGTAGAATTTGGGATCGCCTTGAAAATTTTACAAAAATGTGGACCCTAGCATTTGTAGGCAGTTTTCAATGGCACATAGAGGTAACTAGAATTTCTTTTAAAAATATTAAATATTAATTTCCCTCATATACTATAAGATATATTTCCAACAAGAATGAATACATGGAACACTTTGAGAAAATACAGTAGTGTAGAAGAGTTTGGTCACTTCTTATTTGAATCTACAGCAAGACAGAGAACCAACAGATAGGACTAATGGGAATTGAAAGGAGGTAAGGCATGTGTTCAGAGAAGCTTTAGTGTGAAGCCTTGGCAGATGAATCAGGGGTGCATAAACCATTGTATCAATGGTGGGTAGCCAAGAGTATGCATCATGTGCCCACTTGGTTTGAGAGGTCAGAAGACTGAAAGAGGGAAAGTGTCAGAGAAAAAGTTGGTCTTTGAGGGCATAGGGAATTCTCCGCAGGTTACAGATCATTCAGATTTGAAATTCATAATTGCTACCCATTCCATGTTTTCAAATTATAAGTCTAAATTAAACCTATTCTCAATTGTAAAGTGCTTATTTTTGACCAGAACTGATTAGAGAGTTTGTGGGTTCCTAAGTCTTTCTGTTTCCTTCTTTTCCCATCTGATTTTCAGGGATGGCTCCCTTGTATTGCTGTGATAGGACATATATTTTCGCTCATATTATGTTTTAAAAAGGGACAGCTCCCTGTCACTAGAGGAATAAATTAAAGTTCTTACATTGGTGCTTGGAATCCAAATGGACCCCAACTATCCCTGCCCCCAGAAACAGAAAAGGAAAGGAAAGGAAAAACAAATTCAAGATCTAATACCATCTAAACGTATTTATAAATAAAATACATGCACACATTTTGATATAAAATACAGTATTTGTAGCTCAATTTCAACAAGTATATTCTAAGTGACATTTTTCAGGTCACAGTGTAACTATCATGTTATTAATGGCCATTAAAACTGGACTGAAATCACTATGATCAGCCCAGTTGCAGCAGCAATAAGTGGGCTGGTTGTGAAAACACAACTTGATTGTTTTCATGCTTGATTTCTGACATGTGACAGAGGGGAAGAATTGTTAAAATTCACAGATTTTATCCCACCTACCCCTTTTGACTTTGTTCGCACTACCAGAGCACAGGGTTATTGCCTTCTAGACTTTGGCATCTGTGCTTCTAAGTATAACAGATTCCTGCCACTATGTAGAGGAACAAATACCCCCCAGTATGCTGAATGTGATGAGAGTATGTGAATGTGTTAGCTGAGGGGGTTTCTGGAACGTTACTTCTCCAAAACAAGAGAACTTCATTGTTTTTCCAGCACTTTCTCCAAGTCATTGAAATACAGAACTGTAAGAATCCTTGTTTACCAAATAACAAAATAAAACAAACAAACAAAAAAAAAAAACGAAAGAAAGAAACACAAAACACAAAAACAATCTATTTCCTCTGCTCTCTGAAATATGGTGACTGTTGGAACAAGATGAACAAGTACAGAGACTTGACTTAGATTACAGGTTCAAACATGAATTCTTAAAATTGTGGACTGGTTTGTCTAAATTTAGTGGCTTTTCTGTCTTCCATTCTTCTTTGATAATCTGCATGATTGCCCAGCCAAGGATCATTCAACAAATTGACCTAGCAATTTTGGTCACTCATAGTTTGAAATCTTCAGATAATGAGGGTTTGAAGCAGCGTTTAAAAAAAAAAAAATAGCACAAATTCTGAGCTATATGATAAGCTAGCTCACATGCTGTTTCTAAGTGGTTAGTTTTTTATTCCTCTGGGAAAAATAAGGGAAAATAACCCAATTTTATTTCCTTTACTCATAAATCTTAAGGTTATTTTGATACTTAAGAAATTGGAGAATAAATAAATGGATTATTGCAAATGTCATAGCAGTACTTCTGTGCCTAGTAGGGGCTTAAGTTTTACAGTAATACATATTTGATAATACACACAACCAGGGAGATCATAGGAAATTTGCAGTACAAGTGAGTGTAGATTAATATAAGTAGATCTTTACTGAGTAAAATATAACCATCAGATTATATTTTATACAACAGAGAGATGGGAAATGATGATGGCTCTGAACTGTATAACATAAAGCAGAACAAAATACACAAAAGTAAGGAAACTATGGAAATGTGCTAAGCACTTCTAAAATGATTGGCTGCAGTAAAACATGAGGCCTACCCTCCCAGGTGCTCTTCTTTCTTTCTTTCTTTTTTTTTTTAAAGTTCTGAAATAGGGCTGCTTTGCCATAGCTAGTTCTAACTGACCCTTCCCCCAAATTTCTTGCCAATTTTATAGTGTATAGAATTTTGGTGGAATTGTAAACTAAAGGTTTTGCAATTGGAAACTCAGATGCCTTAAAAAAAATCTTTCATTTGGCCAGACATACTTATATATCTTTAAAAAGTGAATTAAATAAACCTATTTAAGTGCTGGTAGAACTTCTTTAGTATATAAAATATTCTTAGAAAAAAATCAAACTTTATTTTTTCATAATTGAATTCACTTCATACCTTATACATCTGATTCTGTCTGTCTGATGCACAATGACACAAAAAATGATCATTTCTAGTTAAGTTGTATAATTTTGTTATTTCTCAGTCATATCAAATTATAACTCCAATTATATTCAGTATTATTTTCATTTTATGCTTTCAGCCCTTCTGAATTTCATGTTAAGCATCTAGTGGCTTATGGAAATACCAGCCACATTTGTGGGGAGGAGAATATAGAAGACTATTGGTTTTTCTTGATGTTATATTAATAGCATTTGAGATGTAATCAGTTTCATTTGATCCTTAGGAATTACAACTTCATTGCCAACATTGACAATAGAAAACTAGTTAGCCTAGAAGGCTAATCAGCAAGAAACAGAACCAATTGCCTTGATTTCTAATTTGTTAAACTGGAGCTTATTAACAACATAGTTAATAAAAGAAAGTTCTTATTCTTATTGGCTCCTCGTCTTCTTTTCTGCATCCCCCCTCCCCGCCATTTTTCTTGGCATATTTTATTTGAAAAGTCCTCCTTCAGCTGTTATTTTGAGTTAAGAACCTTCTTTAGTCTCACCTTTAAACTTATTATGGACAAATATGACAACTTCCCTTGATTTTCTCATACTTGTACAGCACACACAAAAAATTGGCTAACATTATTTTATACCAACCATACTTTCTTATGGTAATTACATGCTTATCAGCCTTTCTGTTGCACACACTGAATCCTTATTCCATATGAAATAAGACTGGAGGTCAAGTAACCATCAACCAATCAAGCAACCAACCAACCAGAAAAATCTTTGGCTTTTTCAACTTACCTGTAAAATGTTTCCTTAATCTCCTTGTTTTAACTAAGTATGACAGTCTGCAGACACTGCTTTTCTGGTCTTCTTAAATACTAACTGATTTTTTTTTTCTCCAAATAACTTTATAAGCTCTAGGTTAAGAGATATGGTACATATTCTTGTAGCCCACACCCTCCTTTAGGTGTAAACATACATTTTGAGGCTCATACAACCAGAACAGAAACTTGTCTAATTTCTTTGGCATTGCAGTGATTTCTCCCCTTGATTGTCTCTTTAGGATGCTGTTATTGACTCTATCTTTCACTCTAATAGAAGTCCAGCTATCAGTCCTGAAGGGTGACTTCATAATCACAGGAATGGCCCCTCAAAACCCTGAACTCAGTTTCCAGCTCTCCCCAAATTCAGTGACTTATCTCCCAGTTTCCTCAGTGTAATGGGGTTCTCTAGAGAAAGAAAGATAATAGGGGATGTATTAGAGAGCCAATTCTAGAGGCCTCAGAACTAATTTGGAAAACTCATTTTTAAAATTCTCATCTTCTAAAACCACTCTCAATACTCAAATATTATTAGTCAGGATTCTCCAGAAAAACAAATCCAATACCTTATAATCCCATGATTATGAGGCTGAGAAGTCCCATGATAGGTTATCTGCAAACAGAAAACCCAAGAAAGCCAGTGGTGTATTTTGATGACCTAAGAGCCAGGAGTTCTTACCACAGAAGATCAATGCTCAGACTTACTCAGTTAACCAAAAAGAGAGGGAATTGTCTCTTCCTTTGCCTTTCTATTTCATTCAGGCCGTCAATGGATTAGATTATGCCCACCCACCTTGGAAAAGGCCATCTGCTTTATTTGGTTCTCCAATTCAAATGTTAATCTCTTCAGGAAACACCTTCAAAGATAGACCCATGTGTAGAGGGGAGCGGGGTGCAGGTCCTAGCAAGAATAGAAGCCTGAAAAGGAGCAAAGGGGGGAAAAAGCCTTTTTTAATGGGGTCCCTTCAGTTTCCCTGTCTCGCTCGAATACTTTTTCCTTGATAGCCCGTAAGTTAAATACTGTTATGTAAAATTAACAATACATAAACACTATGATATAAAGTCAACATATTCTATGCTACATTAAAGGAATAAGAGATAAAAGAAAACAAAGACACTTGCACACACAAACATCTATCTTTTTCTATCTATCATCTATCTATCTATCATCTATCTATCTATCTATCTATCTATCTATCTATCTATCTATCTATCATCTATCTATCTATGTATCTATCATGTATCTACAGTTGACCCTTGAACAACACAGGTTTGAACTGTTCAGTTATACATAGACTTTTTGACAAAATCAGCACAGCACTATAAATGTATTTTCTCTTGCTTATAATTTTCTTAATAACATTTTCTTTTTTCCAGCTTATTTATTGTGAAAATAAATAATCTATATAACATTCCAAATATGTGTTAACTGCTTATGTTAAGTTTTGGCAAAGTCAAAATTATATGCCAATTTTTGACTGTGGGGGAGGTCAGCATCCCTCACCCCTGCATTGTTCAAGGGTCAAATTTATTACATTTCTTCTACCATTATCCCACCTCCTTAGTATCCATTTCCACATATATTCCCTAGATTCATGTTGGTATAAATTAGAATACTCGAGTAGTTCTTTTGGAGTGTAATACATCTCTTATGGGTCATTTGTTGTATCTCACTTTTAGGGGCTACTGGGTCTACGGTCTAGTTATAGATCAGAAGCAAAGAGTACACATGTGGGTGGTTCTAAGGAGAGTCAGCATTATGCCACAAGGCAACTGCTTCAGTGGAAGCCTTTTCCATTCTCTCAATAAATGCAGAATATATGGTTAATCTGATCATACAGAGATGAAAAGGCTTACACTACTGTGGACAGAAAAGCCTGATACCACTGGGGGTATGGAAGCTACTTCCTTTGGCGGGTGGGAGACCTCTCCTCTCCTAATGGCAAAAAGAAAAACAAAACAGAAAAACAAATTGGAGGCCATGGCTGGCTTAGTTGATAGAACATGTGACTTTTTTTTTAAATTTTATTTATTTATTTGACACAGAGAGAGAGAGACAGCCAGCGAGAGAGGGAACACAAACAGGGGGAGTGGGAGAGGAAGAAGCAGGCTTCCCACGGAGAAGCCTGATGCGGGGCTCGATCACAAAACTCCGGGATCACGCCCTGAGCCGAAGGCAGACGCTTAATGACTGAGCCACCCAGGTGCCCCAGAACATGGGACTCTTGATCTTAGGGTTGTGTGTTCAAGGACTACGTTGAATGAGGAACCTACTTTAAAAAAAAAAAAAAAAAATATATATATATATATATATATGTTATATTGAAAAAATACATATATATTTGATATATAATATATATTTAAATATATATATATATATATTAGGTTGAATCTGTAAATCAGCATGAGGAAATTAATATTTTAAAGTCTTCCAATCCAAAAAAGAAAGAAAGAAAAAAGAAACAAAGAAAGAAACAAAGAAAGAAACAAAGAAAGAAAGAAAGAGAAAGAAAAAATAAAAGGAAAGGAAAGGAAAAGAAAGGAAAGAAAAGAAAAGAAAAGAAAAAAAAGCATCAGAATTTAGGAGCTCCATGTCCCTAGATTCCTGTGTCTCTCCACCTCCAACTTTAGGATCCCATTCTTCCATAATCAATACCCTCATTTTAACAGTAGACATCTTGTGAGGCTGGGAATTCAACCTGCTTTGGAATTCAGCCAGCCATAGAGTGAAATTCTATGTTGATTTTCAGCAATCTCATCTTTGCATCTGCAAGAGATAAGGGCCTATCTCAAGGACACAGGTAATTTACACCATGCTTGAACCGGGAATTTAAATCCCTGAGTTCATTCTTTTCATTCATAGGTCACATCATAGACACGGCAGGCTGTCAGTGCTTTTTGCTACTGTAAATAAAATCATTTGTGTCTTTAAATCTAATCAAATTGGAGAGCTAATTCCAGAAACCCCAGAACTAATTTGGAAAACTCATCTTTAAAATTCTGTTCCTCTAGACCTACTCTTAATATCAAAATCTGTATTAAGGAACAGAATGAATAATATGTATATATGATTTTTTATAATGTCTTGACTCATACAGTTATGAAGGCTAAGCCCCATGGTCTGTCATCTGCAAGCCAGAGACCCAGGAATATCAGTGGTGTAGCTTAAAGTCATGAGAGCCAAAGAGAAGACGTAGATTCCAGTCAGTCTGAAGGCCTGAGGACCAGGAGAGCTTGTTTCAAAAGACCAATTCTCCAGCTCATGTAATCAGGCAGAGAGAATTCGATCTTCCCTTTTATTTTTGTTCTATTCAGGTCCTCAATGGATTAGGTGATGTCCATGCCCATTGGGAAAGCTATCTGCTTTATTCAATTCACCATCCCAATTGTTAATCTCTTCCAGAAACACCCTCATATGCACACTCCCCAAATAATGTTTAACCAGATACCTGGACATCCCTTGGCCCAGTCAAGTTGACACATAAAATAAACTATCACATCCAGTCCTTTACATCCATGACCACACTATCTCAACTCTCCTCTTCACTGACATCCTTTTGAGAAGTGGTTGGTATTTACTGTCTCCACTTCCCCACCTATAATTCATTCTTTAGTCTGTTTCCTTCTTTGTCCCTTTCCTTTGCCATTAGCAGCTTATTTTCTCTCTTTTTCTTCGCTTCAAAACTGAATGTTCACTGACAAAGTTGCCAGTTATGTTTTGTTTAAGAATCTGTTTATAGATTGTGTGACTGCCCTTTTCTAGACCGTCAGGCACTGTTAACCACCACCCATTTCCTCAAATTGCTTTCCTTTCTCGCATCTTTGTGGCACCTAATCTTACAACATTTTAGTGGCCCTTATTTCTCATTCTCCTTTATTGTTTTTTTCCCTACTATTCTTTTTCCTTAAATGTTGATGTTTTCCAAACTGTGTCCTTTATCCTGAGCATATTCTAAGTGAATCTCTAATAGATTTTTTACAGCCTAATACCACTCCCTTAACACTCTGCTTTAAATACAATCTTCCCAAGGTTTTCTAATGCTGTAACCTCATTTAGAGAAAATAATAAAATATAACTGTAGAGCTTATTAAAATCTATCAGAGCCTATTACAACAATCCCCTAAATAGCATGTCTTATTTTTTTTATAAGTCTTTGTAATGTATATCCAAATAGTGATATCCAAATATTTTATAATGTTATATGCTAGTCACTTTCACTTTCCATTATAGAAATTTAACAATCAATATCCATAAAACTTTCAATTAACATAAAAATAGATGTGAATTCTTGCATCCTACTTTATATGCCATTATAGACCTAGATTCTATTAACAGATACTGTCTTTGTAAATAATAGGCTGTATATTTATTTACTGTGTACTGTTAAAGTATATAGTATGCTGTGTATTAATAGTAGTTTTATAAACTTTACTAAACAAATCTGATAGTGCAACAGCACATGAAAGAAGAAATGATATTTGCTGATGAGAAAATATTCCTTTAACAAATGTACATGTTACTTATGTACTCACAACTTCAGTGTTTAAATTAAATGTATGAGAAAGTTAAGAGTTGATAGAAAGATGGTACTATTGAAGAGAGCATCGGTATCTTTATCATTTTAAACAATTTTTATTTAAACTCCAGTACTTAACATCCAATGTAGTATTAGTTTCAGGTGTGAATATAGTCATTCAACACTTCCACACCACACCCGGAGCTTGTAAAGACTAGTGCACTCCTTATTCTCCATCACCTATTTAACGCAACCCCTCACCCACCTCCTCTCTGGTAACCATCTGTTTGTTCTCTATAATTGAGAGTCTCTTTCTTCCTTTCTCTCTCTCTCTCTCTCTCTCTTTTTTCCCTCTGCTTGTTTGTTTTCTTTCTTAAATTCCACATGAGTGAAATCATATGGTATTTGTTGATCTCTGACTGACTTATTTTGTCTTTTCTTCAACAATATTTTTAATTGTAAAACTTGGAAAGCCAAATAGAAATAATAAAATAGAATATAAATTATATATTCATTTGTAATGAATATGGATGCTTTGAAAATGGATACTATATTAAGAAGAATAGCAGAAATGTGGTGTATTTTAACTAACATGAATTTATATTAAGTCTTTGTTATTTTAGGAAAAAATTTCAAAGTATCTTCAATCCAGATTTATTTTTGACACACAATTTTACTTTCAGCTGATATAACTGTGTTATAAGTTTGAGCCCATGTGTTTGTATAAGATGGGAGACTACTGAATATTGTCTATGTCATTATTTTTACAGTTTGTGTCCTGTTCTTTCCAAAATTTGCGCAGCTTCTTGTCTCTAATGTAGGCTCTAAAATATTGCCTAAAACCAACAGCTAAGAAAGAATGACTGGAATAGAATGAAAATGATATGTATATTTGAATGAATATAGGAACCAATGAGAGCAGTCTCTGGGGGCACATGGTAATCATTGGTAATGGAGGCAGGATTTCTTTGTAAATTACAGTTTGAAGACCTTACCTAAAAAATCTCAGTAGTAAATATAAATAAACACATTGTTTTATTAAATAATAGCTTTAAGATTCACAGATTTCCTTGTAAATCCTTTGAAATGTTCTGATCATGTCTATAGGCATTATGCTAAAGCAATATTTGTTAGTTAAAATGAATTAATCACTGGAGAAATAATTTAGGGTACTTGAGATCTGATTGAATAATATTCTAGGGAGATGGTATTAAATTGGGTGAAATACACTAAAAGGACTTCTTGTTATTTAGTGAGACAATTTCAAAGGAAACTATTTTAGGCTCAGTCTGCTAAAGATTTGAAGCTATTTTCAGTGGCTTGATGATTTGAAATGTTGATTGCTAGCCAACTAATAGATTAAGTCCTTTAGGAACGCAGATGAGTCAATAGTGCAGTAATAAGCATCATAATACTTAGCACTTTTAATATTCACAACATTTTATAAACATTATCTAATTAATCCTTATATCAATCCCATGAGACAGATGAATATCGTTCTCATTTTACTGATGGTAGAGCAAAGAATACTATGCGTAAATGCCAAGTCACAGAGTACAAAATGTTAGTATGATCTCAGACACATTTGCAAATGTGAATTTCTAAACATGATGAAGTTGATTTTTAGAGATTAAATATATGATTCCTAAAAGGTGGTACACTGTAATTAGCATTATATAAATACTTAAAGTACAAATCTAGTTGTTTATCTTTTACTGGTAAAAGTCATTTTACTGTTATTCTTTCAAATTGCAGGCAAGATTCTGAATCATCTTTTTTAAAAATTTTGTGTTTTATTATATTTCTTGTTTAAAATTGTGGACGAGAGTATTTAAACTCTCTTCAAACTCATCCGTTTTTGATTATTCTAAAGTTACAAAAATAATATAACCTCACTGTAATAAGTGACACTATGAAAACTGCCGATGAAGTTTTCTATCCCAAACCCGCCATCCCAAGAGACCGGAGGCAGCAATATTGGTAGCCTGGTTGGTTATGTGTCCTTTCACTCCTTTCTCCTTGCTCATACAAACATATATATTTGGAAGGATTCCAATTATTTTCTTATACATTTTTATACAGAAATAGCATATTTTACACTTTGCTTTGTCACTTGCTTTTTTCACTTTCATTTTGGTACTTATTTAAAATTGTACTGTGAAATAAATTGCCTTGATTTTATTCTTCATTGGCACTCAACAATACCATTGCATTTCTCAACCAAAACATCTTTTTATTTCACTTACATAAAATTCCACCTTTGTCACACATTTACATGTATCGATATATATATATATATATATATATCCCTAGATTATTAATAATATTTTTCTACCTGTATTAAAACAATATAATGATTTGATTATAGTGGTTTATACAGATGGAGCAAATCTCTTTTCATTCATTTGTTGACTATTCTTGGGTATTGAATTGTCTATAGTGTTAAATGAAAAGAAAAGTTTGGGATTATGAGTTTAAATGCATTAAATTATCTTTATCACTTTCTTTCTTTCTTTTTTTATTTTTTTAAATCCCCTATAACTTACCCTGAGTCCTCTATGTAACAGAGCCTGAAAAAAAGAATCAAAGAATGGATATTTTATTTAGGAGGTGCAAATAGAAGGCAATAACAATGGGAAGGAGTAAGGAAAGGTGAGATGTAATGGGAAACCAAGCATCACCATGTTAGCTACTGATTTCAAACAAGCTTAAAAAAAACTGACCAGACTGCTCTAGATTTTACAGGACACTTAAGGACTTCTCCCCTACAGCTTCCTAGAGAAATTCTTTCTTGGTGCAACACAAAAGAGAGGGGAATAAGGTTTACTCCACGAGTGATTAATTCCACTGTCTCCTCTGGTGTCTTATCCAGTAACTTCAGTGGGCATTTGGGATCATAGACTCTCGTGCCCTGAAGTGAGGCAATGCCTCCAAATCTTCAGTGGCAGATGAGCCATAAACGCTCGGCTACAAACTGGTGGTAAAGTTGGAGAACCTGGTCCTCCCACCCTAAGTGATAAATTTAACTCTTTTAAGTGTAGATGGAACAGTGAGAAAACCAGCTATGTTCAGTACAATTTAAAAAGCATTTTAAATTAATTTTAGTATAGTTGATGTACAATATTATGTTAGTTTCAAGTATGCAATACAATGATTCAACTTCTCTATATGTTATGCTATTCAGAATCTTTTAAATAGATGTTTAGTTTCCATCTTAAGTGTCTCTCCCTGCATTGGTCTCAAAGTGCTGTATCCTTTCTTGTCAATACACATTTCTACTAAGAAACCATTCATTTCCTCAGCACTTTACACATCAATTGGATAGCAGTGTATTCTTAGACTCATTTGTCTCTACTGTATTTATGTTTATATCTTATTTCTCACTTCATTCCTTTCCCTTTGGATCTCTTTGTTTTTAATATTATAAAAGTTTTGTCTCTTTTGTGGTTCTTTTAAAAAAGAATCAGCGTTTGGATTATTTACCTTTGATTTTTTTGTTCTTTTTTTCAATTAATAATGTTAACTTTTATTCTTGACATTTTTTAGTTTGTTGTTTTTATATTGACTTTATACATGAAAGTAATTTAGACATAGTCTTATTTGGAGAAAGTGACCTATATAGAATAATATCTTCACATTCTTTTTACAATAAGCTTAAAAATGTTATGAGTTATCAATCTAAAATAATGTTATAACCACCTGAAGAATGACTACAGATGATTACATTAACAGTAAAAATTAAATTTACTTCCAGACATTGGAGAAATTTCAGTGAAAGATTTGTGTTCATTTTGAAAGTTAGGATATTACTGATTTAATAAGTATATATTAAAATGCCTAATCATCTTAGTGTTTCAAAGAAAAATAATAGGTAGATATTATCTAGAATTTTAAGTTACCAATTCATCACTATTTCTGATAATTGTTCCCCAAACTGTCTTTACTATAATAATTTCCTAACAATATTGCTTCAAATGTGACAGTATAACAATGGAGATGAACACAGAATTTATACTATTCATGGTCAATTTATTTTAAAATATTAAGTATATTTTAAAATTAGATTTCCACAATGCACTTCTGTGAAGGATTTTGTTCACCCACAGGCTCTTTTGTATGTGATGTTTCTATCACCTGAGTTCTGGGACTTTATATGAATTTCCTCAGTGATTTTAACACAACTTCATTCTTTTATTCTATATATCCTTCATATAGTATCTCTATTGTGATAAATCAAGTGTTACCATTATTATACTTTCTCTAGTCAATTTGCTTGAATCTTCACTTTATTTCAGACATGGACTAAAATGATTCTATCTTTGGCTCATCTGTTATCCCAAATCTCAAACTCTGAGTACTCCCCGACTGAAATCTACCTATTTCTACATCTCTCATTCACTCACTCTTACAAACGTTTGCATGAATATTATTTTCTTGATCTTTCCATATTCTCCAAATCTATCATAAGTCTTCATAGTCATTTCTATGCTAATATTCAACTCTATTACCATTTTTTCTCTTTCAAATCTGTGATGCTGAATTTTATGAGAAAAATAAATAAAATTATGCCTCACTCTACATTTAACTTTAGCCTCAACTTGATGGTTATTGATAAAATCTTTTTTCATGCCTTCTGTATCATCTTCTGATACACCTTTCTGTGGCTTCATCTACCCTTTTACATAATCTTCAAACCTTCAATTCCGTAATTCCTTTCCAAAGTTCCCGGCTTCATCTTCCAAAAGTAAGACCATCACACCAGTTCTTTTAAATTTTTATTCCAATGTCTTAAAAATATTATTGTTTCATTATCTGTTTTATTTTTAGACTTCCATCTTGACCAAGAAAAAAATTCTTGTTTTCTTTTCCTGAGATCTTTCTCTCTCTCTTTTAATTTGAAACACTTCTCCCTTGCCTAGGTACTCACTTTAGCAATTATTTGCCTTCCACTGCATTTTCTTTGTCTCTGATAGCTGCTTTCTAGTCAAAACACTTATTAGAATGGCTATCATCAAAATGACAAGAAATAATGAGTGTTGGCAAGCATGTAGAGAAGAAGGATCCCTTGTGCACTGTTGGGAATGGAAATTGGTTCAGCCACTTTGATAAACAGTATGAAGGTTCCTCAAAAAAAGTATAACTATCACGTGATCCAGCAATTTCACTTCTGGGTATATATCTGAAGGAAATAAAAACAGGATCTAGAAGAGATATCCACACTCTCATGTTCATCGCAGCATTATTTACAATACCCAAGATATGTAAACAACTTAAGTGCTTATCAACAGATGAACGGATTAAGAAATTATGGTAAATATACAATGGAATATTACTCAACCACAAAAGAGAAGAAAATCCTGCCATTTACAGCAACATGGATGGACTTTGAGGGCATTATACTAAGTGAAATAAATCAGACAGAGAAAGTCTTATGATCTCACTCATATGTGGGATCTAAAAAGCTCAAAATTACAGAAACTGGGACTAGATTTGTGGTTGCCAGCGGGAGGAGGGATGGGGGAGGAGGATTGGGGGAGAATAGTTGAAGGTAGTCAAAAAGCATGAAATTTCAGTTATGAGATAAGTTCTGGTTATGTACAGCATGGCGACTATAGTTAACAATATTGTACTGTATACTTGAAAGTTGAAAGAGAGTAGATCTTAAAACTCATCACAAGAAAAAAATATTTAACTGTGTGAGGAAATGGCTGTTAACTAAGCTTATTGTTAATCATTTTATAATATATATAGATATCAAACCATTATGTTGTGCACCTTAAGTTAACACAATATTATATGTCCATCATATCTCAATAAAATTGGAGACTATTTTGTTCAAAGTCTCTCAAACAAAAAGCATGCCAATAACCTCCATAAATCTTTAGGTTGGGTTTATATTTCTCTTTTATTAAAAAAAAAAAACACCAAACTTCTAAAATATACCTGCTACCCTCAATAATTCAGTGAAATTATTTAAGCAACCTTGATATTTACATTTTCTTCACTGTAATTACCTTAGTTACTCCTAAGTTTTGACGGTGTTCAATATGTATCCCTTGTTCTTAAAAACAGTAACTTCTTTGGGGGGAGAAGTGTTCCCTTAATAGCTTTACACTTCCATTCATTCTTTATTGCTATTTTTTATCATTTATACTGGTATCCTTTTCTCCTCTATGTTTAAATAAAGTATGACTGTACTCATCTTTTTTCTCTTTTTGGGGGAATATTATAGATTAACTTTCTAAACATCTGTTTCATTCTTCTCTTATTTGGAGAGGTTACTCAGATTATTCAGAGCTAGAAATCTGGATAATAATTCAGGTTTTGTCACTTGGATGCAAATGTATAATATTTGAAAGACAAGTGAGGGGTAGGGATTTTTTATATAATTTCCATTTCTCTTCCAACTTTTTCCTTTCTTTGTTTCTCTTTACTTTCCCCCTTCTTACATTTATAAGCAAGCCATGCTTTAGACATTGAGCGACTATCTGTGGTGTCATTTCAGGGTCTATTCTTCAGTTTATTGGGTGCTGAGAGGCAATTGTGTGGTGACATGATGGCAGAAACATCTTTTACTCTCTGAGACGCAGGTGCAATTTTACATTAACAGATCTAATGTCATCCTCAGATGCAGTAGCTCTCCTTGCGGCAGTTCTGTGTTTTTCTCCCAATCACTTCTGAAGATCCACCCTAGAACTCATTCATTCAGTTCTTATAAATACTTATTTCCTTATATTACTCTTTTACCAACTTGAAAGTGACTTCATCTACTATCAAGAGTTTGATTTTTGTCTCTTTAGTAGTTGACTCAAAAATCTACGTATTTCACACCATTGGTATACTGGAAATGGAAGTAGGTTGAAGGGTTGATTCCAGCAGCCAGTTTAGACAAAAATCAATTACTTACTTTGAGTTTAAATCTTCTCAGGGTGCCTAGGTGACTCAGTTGGTTAAGCATCTGCGTTCAGCCCAGCTTGTGGTCCCAGGGTCCTGGGATTCAGCCCCACATCTGGCTTCCTGCTCAGGGGAGCCTGCTTCTCCTTCTGTCTCTGCCCTTTCTCCTGCTCGTGCTCTTTCCCTCTGTCAAATAAATAAATAAAATCTTTTTTTTTTTTTTTAAAGATTTTATTTATTTATGTGACAGAGAGACAGCCAGAGAGAGAGGGAACACAGCAGGGGGAGTGGGAGAGGAAGAAGCAGGCTCACAGCAGAGGAGCCCGATGTGGGACTCGATCCCGGTACGCCAGGATCACGCCCTGAGCCGAAGGCAGACGCTTTAACGACTGCGCTACCCAGGCGCCCCAAAATAAAATCTTTTTTTAAAAAAGCTTCTCGGCACTAAAAATAAAATAATGATACTTATCTCACATGGTTGCTTGAAAAAAATGAGATTATGTATTTGGAAGCATCTAGAATTGTTCCTGAGGTATATTATTTGTTCAATAATTTAAAGTGTTTTTTTCCCTAACTTTCTCTTTTAGAATTTTTTTCCCCATTCTTCAGATCTTTCATTGTGTATATATTAATTGATATCTAGGAGCTAGCCCAGATATAGGATATCTAAAATAGAAGTAATATTTAATAACCTTGCTTTTCTTAACTTTTTCTGCAATGAAGTTCCTTAATATTATTTCCCCATATTTGATATCCCCATATAAGCTTATTCATATTTACATAAATTTCTACCTTTCCAATCCACGACAAATTCCTATTCAGTATATTACTAAAACGTTTCTAATGTACACATTTCTTTCCATGACTGCAGTTATTATTCAAATTCAGTGTATCATTTTTCTCTAGAAAATTTTAAATAGATTCTTACTTGTTTTTGTGCTCTATCCACTCCTTGCTTCCTACCACTGTAATTGTCCATTGTGTAAGCCGTGTGGATGAAAGGAAATGAAGATATCAAAATATCAAAATGTTGTACTAGTGGTGCCATTGTTCTTCTAAGGAACTTTGGATTTCTTTCTGTATTGTATATACATTTAATCCTATACCTCTCTATCCTAAATTCTAGTTGAATTGGACTCCTGGTATTTGTTTACTAGACGTTTCTGTCCACTTGACCATTGCCCATACTATCTGCCTGCAGTTCCATTACCCCCAGCTACTTCCTTCACCCGACAAAAATGTTTTTTTCAGCTTCCTCCATGAAAAATGTCATGGACATTTTTCAATTTCTTTCTTAAAGGACATTAACACTTTTGCAAGATTAGAAAGTTAGCTCTTTTTCATAAATCTCATTGATATATGAATCTGCCTACTTGTTTCTTAACTCTTTCAAGACAGGGATTTTACTTACACTGTTTTCTATCTTGATATCTTTAACTGAGTGAACACTCAGAAAATAATTGGCAAAGTGTTGTTTTTATTTCAGTTTCTGGAATTATTCATCTTAAATATATATATGACATATTATAATAAAGGTCTCTAATAAATGAGTATGAAAGACAAAATTAAGAAAAGTCTCTCCACACTGTATTAATGGTATTTCCACACCTAAGCCATTGCAGGAGCTCTGTAAATATCAAATCTATTACCTTCTGTTCTGTGGGACTGAAACCTCTTTCATGGGTTTCAATTTTAATCCCATTTATAGTATTTAAATAACTTTATTATAATACTGAAAGAGTCTCTTGAATAGGTAACTTTCATTTTCAATTAGAGACATTTATCGAAAAATACATTATGTATGTATTTACAGGAAATGGAAATACATAGGAAATAAATGCCAAAAATAGAATTTCCACACTTGTTAAGGACAGTATTTCATACAGTCTGTGTAGTTCAAGAATGTTTCAAATTGATTTATATCTTCTAGTCTGTTTGGCAACTTAGCTGAAGATGAGAGCCAGATTTTTCTCTTTTATTTACTTTTCAGAAGTTGTACAGACTATAATCTTTAAAGTATGATTTTCTAAAAGGTACTCTCTTTTTTGAAGTTCTTAATAATTAGACATGGAAATTAAGAAATATATTTCAACTTTGATGTGTGTGGGGGGATTTGGGTGTGAGTATGCGGATGTGAGTGTGTGTGTGGTGGATAGAAGAAAGGAATGCTGGAGAATTTTGAAATGACTTATTTTTTTCTTATAGTCTAATATTTAACTTTCTTAGGAAAACTTTGTTGATGTTAATGTAAAAAAACCCATTATGTGTTATAAAAGCCATCGTCAGATGTTATCTATCTTGACCATCAGAAAAAAAATTATCTTAATGTTTCTAAAAAGTTTTAATTAAAGATACCTGAAATCTAAATAGATTTTTAAGCAAAAAATCGTATCAGTGTAGTGTTGAGAACACTAGTTAACCTATTTTATTCTGATACATCAATTCCCATCCTTATCACATGGACAGATTATTTTATACAATTATTTTAGAGGTTCTACTTTTTAAAAATTTTTGTAAGCCACCTCAAGTACATTTTGAATTACATGATGTAAAAAACACAAGTTTATGTGCAAATAAGTCACTGAAAACTCATTGAGATTTATATTTCTCTTCTTTAAATATATATGTCTAATTTTTGAACTTTGTCTTATAAATTTTTTATTATGGATTTTTTTTCTTTCAGCATCTTATCTCCAGAGCCTCTCTTCTCTTAAATTATATATTTGAGGCAATTCTATACACCTGTGGTAAAGCCTCAAACACCTCAATTTTGGTGTGTTCCTGACTGGACTACACATAGTAAAAATGAAAACATATTTTGATTTCTGATCATCTTAGACTTGGTAATATATACCAAACTAAATCTTTATTTCCCTAATAATTGTTTATAATCTTTGCCATGTACTATGGTTTTAACTGAGGAGAAGGTCATCGTAATGAAATGCTGAGGGACAGAATGAGAAGACAGAAAAGAGAGTTAAGTGAGAATCCAGATTAAAAAGGTCTTGTGGAAACACTAGTTAATTCAGAACTCCAACAACAACATCACAGCATCAATAACCTAATTTGAGGAAGTAGAATTTCATGCAGTGATCTTAAGGATATGAGATAGAAATGAGTCAAGCTGCATTCAAATTTGCAAGGCAAACACATGACTATAATCACTTTCTTATACAGACTATACAGATTTTGTTCCAAAAAGGATTTAAAGTTGCACATGAATAAAAACTAATTTTGGTGATCTTCTTTTTACAAAGATCATTATTACATGAGAAAAGAGTTTCAAGAATGCTATGAGAGTCTGAGAGCATAAAATCATTGTACCTCAAATATTGAATATGATGGGCTTCATCAATAAATGCTCATGAGAGGAGAGTGCCAGGAAGTCGTTTAAGGAGAAGTGATATGGTCTAATCAGTAAAGGAAGCCCTTTTCTGTCATGACCAAATACAGAAAATAATTTCATTCAAGAAGAGATTTACAACTGCTCTGCACTGATAAGCAGAAGGCAAATGGATAGTAGTAAAGAGGTGTCTGAAAAAAATGAAGGGATGCAGAGACATGAAATGTTCTAGTTAGAGAGTTAAAGAAACGGAATGTGGTAGTCATCTTGCAACCAATAAGCAGGCAGAAAACACTTGGTATAATACAACGGGAGAAACAAAGACTTGCATAAGACCAAGACTCTGTACTCAAAGACAATACTTGGAGCAAGTAGATAAGCAGAGATCCAAGATTCTCTATGATTAAGTAATACAGGTACCTGAAGGGTACCAGCATGTGAACACAGGCAAAGTCAGGTTGACAGGAAAAGGTGACATTTAGGTGCTTTTGGGTGATCCACAGACTCTAGGTGAGGTTGAATTGAAGTTTATGCAACATCTGCTTCTCTAAGTTTATCAAAAAACAAACTCAGAGAAGCAGATGACTGTGCATGTGATTTACAGAGGAGTGCTACCAGGAAAAACTGGTAAGGATACAGGGAAACCTGGACGAGAAAGAAGAGCCACATAAGTGTTTGATTTTCAGCCAAGCCTCCTTACCTTGCAGAGGAATTCTAAACTGTAAGGGAGTCATTTATTAAAGACTGCCTCAGGGTAACTAAAATGCCTAGGCGCTTTTGGAACCCAAGCACAGGCCTCTGAAAATGTGCAGTTATTGGCCATGGGAAGAAAAAGCACGCAAAAGCAGAGGAAGAAGTGCCCCCCAAATATAAAAGGGATTATTGAGGATCTGGGTGGAGCGCTAACCATGTCCGTTGCCAAAACTTTATAGCTATTTATGTAGCTCATAGTAACAGTATTCCATGTTATGCTGAATTCTATTGTTGATGATAAAAATGAAAAAAAAAAGGTATTTTTTTCATGTTGTAGAGTTTATAATTTTCAGTAAATTCTATTGTCTTCTTTACATAGTTCCAAGTTCTGGGTGTTGGGTTCTGAGAACCCAAAAGTATTGTGAAATATAGGAAGTTGATTATATACAGATAATATTTTCAGTGGTGCCTAATATAGGTAAGTATCTTTCCTTAATAATTGGGCTTAACAAGGCATATTATCTGTCTAAATACATTAGAGGCTATACTATGTAAATTTGTTAGAGATTGATTACTAAAATTTGGATGACCTTTACTTTAGAGTCTATTAAGAATTGGAAGCAAAATGATTATTACTGTTGTGTTTGTGTCTAATTATAATTAAGGAGTGTAACCTTAGTTTGTACTTCCTTTCACCTTTTGCGTGTAGAGACAACCCAGGGGTGAGCAACAGCAGTAAAACAGCACTATCTAAATGCTATTTATCTGAGAGGATCTTGAAAAACAGAATCTTTCTTTGGTGAGGAATAAGCAGGGACAATGGTACTAGATAGCAGTGGTGGATGGATATTTATAGGTTTCAGGCTTCAAAGAAGCTTCAATTTACTAAGACTCTTGACCTCTTAGAAGGTTCTAGTTAATTGATAGTGTTTCCTTGATATAAAGTTAGTGTAACCCGATCACTCTGAAAGAGAGAATAGATGTTTGGAAACCACAAATGTTGGTCTCTGAAATTCATCAGACTGGTTCCAAAGTTCAAAGTTTTATTGAGGGAAAGAGAATAAAAGTCCATGAAAGTGCAATATGATAAATATGAGGAATCTATTAGGTATCAATGTGTTCTTGCTATAGGAATTCACCAAAAACATAGTTAACTTTTTTTTTTTTAACCTGAGCAAGACAGTCTAGTTCAGTGTGAGGTGGTAGGTGGTTGTTAGCAATTGTTACAAAACGGGTGAGATGTTGTCTCTGTTCTCAAGGGACTTACGGCCCATTTTGAAAAACAAAACTAAACTATTTTAAACAATGAAAATAGTTTGATTCAACATAAATTAAAAGCAGAATTGCGTTTAAACTGTAGGAGTTAGAAAAGGATACAGTGCACATTTTGCTTTTTAAAGAAATTGCTGGGGCAATACAAAGCGCTGATTATATAGTTAAGAATTCAAAAGCATGTTAAGCCAGTCTCTATGAAGTGGTTTATTTAGAGATAATTTCCTTGGAAATTATCTTAACAATTAAAACACACCAATAATTTGTCACTACCACAGCGAATGAGCAACAAGAGAGAAGTAATTAAGTGAGGATGAAATTGGCAGGGACAATAGGCAACGTCTAATAATGGTTTGTGAAACTGGGAGAAAAATAAATAAAGCACTAATGAAAAAAGCATAAGAAGATAAAGAATTATAAATCTCTAGTGCCAGGCAAGGCACCGCTTTCCACAGTCCTAGGAGGCATCATGAGAAGTCAAGGTGTTCCCTTGTCATAATATACAGCTTCTCATGAAGTTATGTAACGCTCAACAATGAAAGGTTCCAGAAGGTGAGGAGTCTAACCATAGCATAAGAACAATATAGAAAACTCAGAAATAAGCAAGGGATCAAGGTGTATGGAATCATCCAAGGTCAGAGGCTTTGCTAGCTACTGTGGTGAAGAGTACCAAGCATATAGGTAACCCCAAAATGTGGTCAAAAGAGCACCAGTCAATGAAGAGTTAGAGCTGTATCTTGTCTGGGAGATGAGAGATGCTAAATGCTGGGAAAGAAAACAGTGGCCAGGATTTCTAAGAGTGAAATAGTCAAGCAGTTTTGTATACCCCAGGGTATTTTAGATTTATTATTGTCAAAATTAAATCCATTGGTTCATTTCTTTAATTTCCCATTTTTATCCTCCTATTGATTTATATTATCATAAATATACTCATATAAAATAATATATGGAAGACAATTACAGTTCAAAAATAATAAACACAATCATATACATAATATAAATACATTAATACATTCAAAATCACTGGTAAGTGCTTCCTTTATCATTTCTCTCTCTTTTCCTAAGATATAACTACCACAGTTTGGATTTTGACTTTATTATTCCACTTTTCTTTTCCATTGTTATATATGTATACATACATATATATATTATTTATATATTACACATTAATATATATTATAGAAAATTTTCCTAGAAATAATAATTTCAGTTTTGCTTATTTTTCATCATATTCTACATTTTATTTAGTCCCTGTGAGATACTATTGCATGGAATTGTGATTGTGGGATGTATGCATGCATATATATATATACATTTATGTAATGTATTTATGCCTATATAGCATTCTATTTTATGAATATACCACACTTATTTCTCAATTCTGGTATTAATGGGCATATGGATTATTTCATTATTTTGCTATTATATACCAGTGGCTATGAATTTTCTTGTATGTGTTACATATACAAACAGAAGTTTCTTTATGGTATAGACCTATTTGGCATTGTCAGAATGTGGGGTATACATATATGTATTGGTATATGTTTTTATACACACATATACTTGTGGGTGAATGATTGGTGATATTTCCCTGATTACTGTTATGGTTAATTGTATTTTCATCTTGCTTATCTTTTTCATAATGGATTTTTCTTTTTATTATTTATTTATTTATTTATTTACTTATTTATTTATTTATTTATTTTAAGTAAGCTATACCCCCAACAGGGGACTTGAACTCATGACCCTGAGATCAAAAGTAGCATGCTCTATGGATTGAGCCAGCCAATAGCCCTGATTCTTCTTTTGTAAAATGCCTGTTGATATCCTTTGCCAATTTTTTTTTGCCTTTTTCTTATTGGTTTTTAATGGTTCTATTCCTCAAGATCGATCCTTTGTCACTTACAGATGTAGTTACCCGTGCAAATTTGTTGCTCGACTGTTTTGTTTTCTTTATGGAATTCTCGCATTAGAAAAAAAATTGTATTTTTACTGTGTGTTTCCATTTATAAGTCTGTTCTTTCTAGTATGTGGTTTTCCAGATGGTTTTGAGAAATCTTTGCCTATGTCAAGGTCCTAGGACTGCCTTCCATAGATATTTTAACAAGTTATATAATGTTACCTTTCGCATTTGAGTATTCCATTATCTGAGATGGAAATATAACTTTGTGAGGAGTTATCTGTAATAATTTTTGTTTGTAGGAATATGTAACGGTCCCAGCATCACTTACTTTAGAAGTCTTTCCCATCGCCAGAGATCTGCTGGCCACCGGTCGTGAGTCTTCCCTTATACATGTGTCTTATTCTGTGTTGTCTATTGTGTTGCTAAGACAGTCCCTCTCCTTTGAAATCTGACTGATATAATTACTATTTTTAACATTTCCTGACAGCTTACTCTTTGTAAGTGATTGCTTAAGAATTACTCTTACCATTTTATATTGTCTTTTGTTTTCTCCCAGAAAGGGCCTAAAAATGGGTGATCTAGGTGGATATTTGGACCAGTTAAAATAACAATTTTTCACCACTTGAGCATGACCTGACATTTTATTGGTTTTTTTGTTTTGTTTGTTTGTTCGTTTTAGGAAGAGAGAGAGTGTGAGCACGGCAGTGGCAGGGTAGACAGAGGGAGAGGGAGAGACAATCGATTTAAGCAGGCTCCAGGCCCAGCACAGAGCCTGACCCATGGCTCGATCCCATGACCTGAGCCAAAATCAAGAGTTGGTTGCTTAACCGACTGCATCAACCAAGGTGCCAGTGCCATATTATTGTTTAAGGTAATTCAAAAAGGAGTTTCTTTTCTTTTCTTTTTTGAATGAGGTATTAGATCTTTGTTCTTGACTTGAGTTGCTGCCACTAGAATCTGCTATGTATATGCTAAGATAATGTAAAAAAAATTTTTTTTGGAAGTTTTTGGAAAATTCCAAAAAATCTATTGCTATAGGGAAATGATAACTTTTAAAACACTCATAGTTAATCTTCATCAATATATAGCAATCTAGAATGTGATTTTAAAAAAGAAAACACAGAGGCATCTGGGTGGCTCAGTCAGTTAAGTATCTGCCTTCTGCTCAGGTCATGATCTCGGGGTCCTGGGATCAAGTCCCGTGTCAGGCTCCACACTCAGTGGGGAGGCTATTTCTCCCTCTCCCCCTGCTTGTGCTCTCTCTCTCTTTCAAATAAATAAATAAAATCTTTAAAAAAAAAAGAAAAAAGAAAACACATATATATCTAAATTAAGAGTAAGTGACCCCACTGGGTGATGCATGGAAATGTTAAATCACTATATTGTGCACCAGAAGCTAATATTACACTGTTTATTAACTAAAATTTAAATAAAAACTTAAAAAAAGAGTGACTGAGTTCCTTATGCATTGATTTCTCTGAGGGGTTTGTTGGTGACATATAATAATGCTTTCTTGCTTAGACATTTTGTGAGCATTTCTCTGCTTTACATGTATGTTCCTCTTTTTTTCGCCTTGCTGGTTATTACAGCTTGATTGAATTCTAGCCCACCAGGAATCACAGTTATATTCTTCTTTTAATTAAAACTATTTAAACAAGCTGTTCTTCCTTCACTTGAGCAAAGCTATGTCTCCTAGTTACCTCTGCTCAGCATCTTCTTCCAATTAAATGTAATCTCTTTTGTCATAATTCTCCCAAATATGGCAACTTAAAAAAAGTCTTTGATTTAGGGACATTTTTGTCGCTTAATGGGAACTTGGCAGCTCATGTTTAGTCTGATTCTCTTCTTTGAATATCCTCTTCTTTTCTTGGAGTTTCTGTTTATACACCCCACTTGATGTAACACATTGTGAGCAAATTTAATCACTAATACACATATTTTTTCCCTGTTGAAGTTCTAAGATTATTTTTTCATGACCAAAACAAATAAATACACATGATATACAATATCTATCTATATAAACCTGTGGTTTATTCCCCAACAGTTTTTTACTTTCAAAAGGAAGTAATTTTTCTTTGAATTAAACACATTCAATACAATTATTTAATTATAACTGTAGATGTAATTGTGCCATATTCAAATACATAAGGTTAACATAATTTTGATAAGCAAAATTCATTCAATATGTAAATATTCAATTCATAGATAACACTCCATTTATTTGGTGTATTATCAGAGCTAAGAACTGTTGAGATATATTTATAAACAGCTACTTTGGTAGCTGGTAGTTTAGTTTGTGAAGTCAGAAGGAAAGAACCTATAGATAATTGATTATTAATCCAATAGTTTACAAAGTTGCCACAAAGACTTTTATCAAATGTTTCAAGGAAAACTAAAAGGGTTGTACTTGGTTTCAGCTTTATGGCTTTTTTACTCTGTAATTGTCAAGTTAAAACAGTGAAAAGGCCCCAAAGTGGAGAGCTCTGAGGGCTTTTATTATTGGTGGCAGGAAGAGGTTGGTGACTTTCTTCTGGAAGAGTTGTCTAAAACTGGACAAATTTTAAAAACAACAATTTTGGGGGCATTGCACATTGACTGACCAATCTTCAAGGCAGATAACAAATTGAGAAACATTTCATTCTTAAAAATAGTGTTAGAGTTTTGGAGAAGAATGATGGGACCATTCTCTTTCTAGCTCTTTTCTAAGAATGTTTTCCTTCCAGCATGAGGATGGTTATGAAAATTAGCAACTTTCCTTACAGAGGGAAGCAGGCTTCATTTGGGCAGAGTATGGGAAGCCCACAGCTTTGCCAGCTAAAAGTGGCAGAGTCATTTGAAAAGGGTGAAGTAAATCTAGGGACTTGCTAGCTAAAGTTTACAGCTCTACTTTATGGCAATCAATGGACTAGACAGAACCTTTAAAGGAAGAGCCTAGAAAAGAGAGAGACATGTAAAAACTGAGGAAAGTTCTCCTGGCAGACTAGGAAACTGTCCATGAGCAGATGAGACCCTAAGTAAGATGATGAAAAATGAAAGCCAAGAAAACCTTAAGAGCTGGCTGTAGCTTTGAGTGTCTTGCTTAGCTCAAAAACTGATGAGCGATAGTAGATTTTTGGGTATATGATGTTTGAACACAGTCCCCGTCCAAAACATTGGCTGACTAATTAGCTATGCAGATACAGTGGCAACCTTTAGATAGATAGACTGAAAAATAGTCACAATCGGTTTTAAAAAAAATCTAAGTAGTTAAGTGAGTATGTGAACACAATGAGAGAGACCAATTCTAGTTTAAGTGCAGGCAAGGTACTTTAAAAAAAAAAAGCAACTTTCAGAAAAAAATATTTTTAAAGATCCTGAGTTGCTACAGTATGTTACCTAAATATTTAGTTTTTAACTAAAACTCCCTAGACACGTAAGGAAATAGGAAAGTGTGACCCATCTTTCACTACAAAAAGGTCGAAAGAAACTGATCTTGAGGGGTTCTGGGTGTTTAATTTTGGAAACAAAGACTTCAAGGCAGTTATTATAAATGTATTCATAGAGTAAATAAGCAATTTTAACAATGAGCCAACATATAAGAAGATGCAAAAGAAAATACAAACTGTAAAAAAGAATGAAATTGAATTCTGAAGATCAAAAATACAGTAATTTAAATGAAAATTCATCGGGCATACTTAACCACAGACTCACAATGACACAGGAAAGGATCAGTGAACTCAAAATTAGTGGGAAATGTCCAAACCAAAGAAGAGAGAAAAATAGTTTAGAGAATGATGAAAAGAGGTTGACTGACCTACGGACTCAAGCAAGCAATCATTCCAACATAAATTTAATGTGAGTACCAGAAAAAGAAGAAATATTAAAAATTGCAGAAAAATTACTTATATAAAATAATTGCTTAAAACTTTTGAAATTTGATGATAAACATTAATCTACTGATGCAATGAACTCAGAAAACACAAAAAGAATCACACCAAGACACATAATAGTCAAACAGCTGAAAGCCAAAAACAAAGAGAAATCAGCAAAAGACTATAAATCCTAATGTACAGAGAATAACAATGTGATTAAAAACAGCTGGCTTCTCAGAAAAAAAAAAAGAAGGAAAGCAGTGGAATAACATATTTAAAATGCTGAAAAGAAAAAAGATCTATCAACCAAGAACTTAAACCAATTGCAGCAGAATGCACTTTTCTTATCAAGTGCATATGGCTCATTTTCCAGGATAATCCAAATGCTAAATCATAAAACATATCATATTGCATTTAAAATTATTAAAATTATACAAACTATATTCTCCTATCTTTATAGGTTTAAATCAGAAGTCAATAGCAGAAAGAACTCTAGAAAATTTCCAAGTATCCAGAAATTAAACAACTCAGTCCAAAATAACCCAGTTGAAATCACAAAGGAAATCAGAAAACATTTTTATTTGAATGAAAATGAAAAATAACAATGTATTGATGTATATGGAATACAGGTAAAGTAGTGCCTAGAGGAAGGTTTGCAACTTTTGGCACCTACATTAAAAAGGAAGATCTACGATTATTAATCTAAGCTTCTTTCTTATAAATCTAGAAAATAAAGAGGAAATCAAATCCACACACAGATAGAAAGGAGTGGGGGAAATGTCAGAATAAAAATCAGTGAGATAAAATAGAAAATAGAAAAACATCAATAAAACCAATATTTGCTCTTTGAAAAGATTAACAAAATTGATAAATCATTAGACTGGAAAAGAAAGACAGATATAGAGATAGGAGAGAGAGTGAAGGAGAGAGATGGACAATAAGAGAGAAAGTGAGAGACAGACAGACACAAATTACCAAAATCAAGAATGAAAATCAGTTCATCAATACAGATCCTAGACCATTTAAAAGATTAAATGCATTATTATATAAATAACCTTATACCAACAAATACAATGAAGTAGACAAATTCCTAGAAATAACAAATAATCCTAATAGATTTATCAGGTAAATGAAAGTCTTCTTAAGCTTACATCAAGAAAAGAAATCAATTTAGTGAAGAAAAATCTTCCTGTAAAGAAATGTCCAGGCCTAAGAATTCTATATAAACACTTACAGAAAATGGAGGAAGAGGAAATTCATCCCCACTTATCTCATAAAGCTCATGGTCCCTGGATAACCAACCAGAAAAAGACATAATAAGAGAAGGAAACTACAGACAAGCATATCTCTGAACATGAATGCAAAATATCTTTAAATATTAGAATTTCAGCAAAATATAAAAATCATTATGTATCATGAACAACTGGTGTTTATCCCAGAAGTGCAAAGTTGTTTTGATTTTCAAAACACCATAGTACACTATATTAAAAGAATAAAAGACAAAACCCTTAAGTACATTTTAATAGAGGTAGAAAAAGCATTTGATAATATTTAACATCCATTCATATTTTAAAAAATATATCAGGGCGCCTGGGTGCCTCAGTCATTTAAGTGTCTGACTCTTGATTTTGGCTCAGGTCGTGATCTCAGGGCCTTGGGATCCAGCCCCGCACTCAGCACAGGAATCTGCTTCTCCTCCTCCCTCTCTTCCCCCAACCTCCCCGCTCATACACTTATACACACACACTCTCTCTAAAACAAATAAATAAGATCTTTTTAAAAATGTATCAATAACCTAGGAATAGAAGGGACTTTTGTTAATCTAGTATAGAGCGTCTATGAAAACCATACAACCGACATCACACCTAAAGGTGAAGGTGTGAATGCTTTCCTCTAAAGACTGGGAAAAGAGTACGGATGATTCTGTTGCCAGTTCTAACCCCCTTGGTTAGGGATGACGAGGGATCCTCTCGGAGTGAAGGGAATGACTGGATTGTGGTGATGGCTGCACAACTGTATAAATGTATTACAACTCATTGAAATCGAAAGTTAAAATAAGTGTAATTTGTGGAATGTAAATTTTGCCACAATGAAATTATTTTTAAAAGAGGAAAGGAGTCATATGAATATAAATAAAATAAAAATATTCTCTGGAACAAAAGACTGAAAGAAAAGAGAGATAATGATATTGAAGAATTCCCAAATGTGACATGAAAAATGTTGAAACAAAGCCTGTAATCAGATCCAGTTTGAAACTATGTCTATAGATTGAAAAAATAGACTTAAGAGATTATTTTTAAATTACCACAATAAAATTTTCAAAGTGCAGGACATCAGCTCTCTTGACAGACATTTTATTCTAAACTTATTCCAAGGTTGGAAACACAGTATGAGATCAATAGATAAATTTTGATTGAATAAATGAAGAAAAATAATTTGCTACTTCTATTTAAGTCTCTAGTGATTTAATTTGGACTTTAAATAATTATTACATATTTTCATGCATTTGTTGGAAATATGAGGTGACTTTGAATACAACAGTAATATCAGCATTAATCATAGATTAAAGTATAAATATATTTTGTTTGCTGTTATGCTTTCATTACATCTGAAGTGGATTAATAAATAGAAACCAATTAATTGCTTCACTTGATTGCATGAAATGGTATTCTCTAGAAAACCACTAGGGTTGTGAATAAGAACTATTTAATTTAAGCATTATGCATTGTGTGATATATATTGCCAATTAAATAAGAAAGAAATGTTACATTATTTTAAATTAAACATTTTATTTATAACTGTAGGTGCCCCTTACAATGATTAAATTGAAACTTTTATTAGAAAATTATATTATTTCTGGGTTTTGATGAAAAGGAACTTCTCTTAAATTGATCAACATTCATATTATATGCATACATAAAGACATTTTATACTTTGGTCAATTCAAATAAACACATAAAACCCAGATCATACTTACCTATTGTTTCCAAAGAGCATTGAAATTTTGCACTTAGGCACTTTCATTAGAAATGCTGTATGAGGGGCACATGGGTAGGTTAAGCAACTGACATCAGCTCAGGTCATTATCACAAGGTCCTGGGATGGAGCCCCGCATCTGGCTCTCTGCTCAGCAGGGAGCCTGCTTCTCCCTCTCCCTCTGCCTGCAGCTCCCCCTGGTTGTGCTCTCTCTCTCTGTCAAATAAATAAATAAAATTGTTTATTTTAAAAAAGACATTCTATATGAAAATTAAAAAATATGAAAAGATATCCTTTCTCAGAATTTTCTCGTAAAGATTTCATATTCATCAGTTTGAGATATGCTCTTGGTGTCTTACTTCTCCATTTACACTAAACATGATTAACCATTCTTTCTTTGACATACTTCAGGAAGATGGGCTTTGATCCAACTGCCTCTTGGCTAAGCCTCTAGACTCAATGACTCAAACAGTTCAAAACTACTGATTCTAGGATAAAGACTTTGACACTTTGTTTTTTTCACTCTCTGTAAGTACTGCATATTATTAAAACATTTTTACTGGCTTTAAAAGAATGAGAATAGGCTAATAGTAATGATAGTAGAGAATACCTTTGTCTTATTTCATGAGAATGAAATTAGTTTCAATTAAGAAATTCTTAAAAATTTAATTTGTTTCTTTGTATGCCCCTGAATTTGGGGTATAAAAAAATTTCTGATAAAGTTTCAATTTAACAATTATAATTCTAAAATTACAGTTAAAATTAAAGATCTCTTCCAATATCACCACTTTTTAAAGATTTTATTTATTTGAGAGAGAGAGTGAGAGAGAACACAAGAGGGGGAAGGTCAGAGGGAGAAGCAGACTCCCTGCTGAGCAGGGAGCACAGTGTGGGACTTGATCCTGGGACTTCGGAAAAATGACCTGAGCAGAAGGCAGCTGTATAACTGACAGAACCACCCAGGTGCCCCTATATATCACCATTTTTAATTAATGACATCAGCATTTTCTGGTGTCATCAGTTAACCTCCCTGATCTCTGAGTACAGTGATCTACTATGTCCTTGAAATTAACCAAATTTTTAATTCATTGACTCATGCTCTATATTTAGTAATTGAGCTATATACATACATACATACATATATATAGATATATGTCCATAAAACAAAATGATAGTGATCTTTTAAAGAACTTTCTAGACATTCCTTGAGGTCAAAATCTTGAAGAAACAGAAGAGTGACCACTACAATGGCCTGACTGTCCTTCCCTTCTGAACGGAGTCTTCTGGACTAAGCATTACAGTTGACAGCATACATGTTCAATCTTGAAACTTACATATCTCCCACCCTTACCTTCTACCCAGTTATCTATGAATTCTTACATCTCCCCAAAATTGTATTTCCCCTGGTATATTTATTTTAAATACTTGTTTGTCTGGATTTATATTTGTTTTCTTACATTTATTTGTGTGATTTTACCATAGCAATTCCATGAATATTACAAAGACCAATATACACTGTGTTTCTGGAGAATATTGACTTTGATGGGAAGAAAATTTTGTTCTGTTATAAATAAACTACTTAGAGATGGTCATATAGTTTTCTTTTAATGATGAAGAAAATTTCAAACCCTTTTTAGGCACCTTGAAATACATGAACTCTGGGATCTTTAACACTAGTGCTAATTTCTTCCTTAGTATTTCACCACTCTTGTATTCCGTAAGAATTTCTGGGAAATTCAAGTTTACAAGCCCATGCTCCCTTAAATAATGGTTATAGAGTTATGAAATTGTAAGCTAAAAATAAAACGCATTTGAGAGGTAAACATTTTAAGCATATATTTCTCAACTCCTATTCAAAACAATATGAACTATTTTATTTTTTAAATTTTTTTATTATGTTATGTTAGTCAACATATAATACTTCATTAGTTTTTGATGTAGTGTTCCATGATTCATTATTTGTGTATAACACCCAGTGCTCATTGCAATATGTGCCCTCCTTAATACCCATCACCGGGCTAACCCATCTCCCCCACACCCCTCCCCTCTGAAACCTTCGGTTTGTTTCCTGGAGTCCATAGTCTCTCATGGTTCATCTCCCCCTCTGATTTCCCCCCCTTCATTTTTCCCTTCCTTCTCCTAATGCCCTCCATGCTATTCCTTATGTGCCACATATGAGTGAAACCATATGATAATTGTCTTTCTCTGATTGACTTATTTCACTAGCATTATGCCCTCCAGTTCCATCCATGTCGATGCAAATGGTAGGTATTCATCCTTTCTGATGGCTCAGTTATATTCCATTGTATACATGAACTGTAGTAAGAGATACGGAAGGACACTGTATCATTCTTAAAGGGTCTATCCAACAAGAAGATCTAACAACTGTAAATATTTATGCCCCCACATGGGAGCAGCCAACTACATAAGCCAACTGTTAACTAAAATAAAGAAACATATTGATAATAATACTTTAATAGTAGGAGACCTCAACACTCCACTCTCAGCAATAGACATGTATCTAAGCAGAAGATCAACAAAGAAACAAGACTGTTTGAATGACACACTGGACCAGATGGACTTCATAGATATATACAGAACATTCCACCCTAAAACAACAGAACACTCATTCTTCTCGAATGCACATGGAACTTCCTCCAAAACAGACTGCATACTGGGTCACAAATCAGGTCTCAACCTATACCAAAAGATTGAGATTATTCCCTGAATATTTTCAGACCACAATGCTTTGAAACTAGAACTCAATCACAAGAAAAAATTTGGAAGTAATTCAAATACTTGGCAGTGAAAGACCATCCTGCTAATGAATGTTGGGATCAACCAGGAAATTAAAAAGAACTTGAACAATTCATGGAAACCAATGAGAATGAAAACACATCATTCCAAAACCTATGGGATACTGCATAGGCGGTCCTAAGGGGGAACTCAAAAAAGTAGAAAAATCCTGAATACACAAGCTAACCTCATACTTAAATGAATCATTTTAATGATAGGTTCTTGGTATCTCACAGACATGGACTTTAATACAGGAAGACTAATTGCTAAGTGACTCAGATTTATCCAAAATACAAAAGGAAAGTTTTGTGCTATATAAATTTATTTTGGATGTTTCTCAGAAAAGAATTATAAATGAATATCATCAGTAAATACAACAACAACATTATTTTAAATATTTGCCCCATTTAAGTCTTCCAGCATATGGATTTAGCATAGATTGAATTCTTTGTAATTTTACTTGTTAAACAAATATAAATTTCATAGACTTTCTGTAAAAATACTTTACTTCTTTGAATTCACTTTCTAGTCTTCACTTTGGCTTATTTTTATTCTCTGGTAAAGGGCAGCTTAGCTTTATAGCACCTGTCAGCATTGCAGGTGATATGTTTCTCTCAGTACATTTGGATAGTAGTGCGTGGAACAGTTGGTAGGTGATATTGGTGCATTGTATAGACAGTCATCCTTTTGCCCAGAAACTTACTAAATCCTTTTTATAACACACTTCATCATTCACATGCACAGGCCTGATATCTAAAGTCTGTTGCACTAAAAAGGTATAGTTCAGCTTTTCAAGAAAGCTTTATCCCAAATAGAATTAATAATGCACATTCAGTGGAAGATGGCTAGGTAATAAAACCTGTAGGCATTCCTATTATTTATTTGAACATTACATTTGTTTTCAATGAGTTTGTGTATATAATATAAATGTACACATCTATGTTGTGTGTTTGTGTGTGGGTGTGTGAATGAAAAGCATGGTGGGAAAATAAAAATTTTTAGAGTAAAATATTTCCAAGTATGATCTATTTACATGCACTTTTTGTATGTTATATAAAGATCATCTATGTTGCATATATTATATACTTGAGTTTTTATTGATATGTGTAATATTAATAAATATAAAACATTTGGAAGTTACATTCAGAGAGATTTGGGACTATCAAATGCAAACCATCAAATTAAATTTCATAAATCTCAAAAAATATTCTAATGAAGTTATCTGACTTAAAGTAGGGGGAAAATGTTTATAGATGTTATTTATGAGCAAATAAAATATGGAAAATAGGAAAGGAAAGAGGGATAAAGTCCAAAATCCTTCTCTTGGCTTATATATCCCTAGTAATTTGTCTTCTCTCTAATTTTCTGATGGCAGCTTCTGCTAGTCTCTCCTTTATTTAGGAGCCTCCAATTATACTGACTTCCTAATTCCTAAACATCTAAGTTTGTCTTAAACCTTTTGGGCTTATTGTTTACTCTTTCCAAAAGACTCCTTCTTTAGATCTTTGTAAAGTCTTTGCTTTACTTGACACTACTGGGCATGTTAAAAAATATTTTAAAAGTTAAGTTCTCTCTCTCTGTGTGTCTCTCTGTCTCTCTCTTTTTCTCTCTCCAGATAAATAATCTAGTCTAAATCCATAAGTCTTGTTGGGAGGCAGAGCAGTACAATCTCCACTAGAGAAGCTAAAATGACCAGATACTGACTTTCTTAGCTCAGTTTTCAGCTTAATTATCATCACATGATATAGAGAAGGCCAATTAAATGCCATGGAAAATTCATTCTATTGTTTCAAAAGATTAATTTCTATAGCAACTCCAAAATTTTTGTAGCTTAATAAAGCTGATTTTTTAAATCTATACAAAACCAAATCAGTATGTAGCCTTCTTTATGGTTGTTCCAGTCTCAAACTCCCTCCACCTTAAGCTACACAACTCATGACTTGAAATCCACTCAAATTAGAAATATAATGGAGGGGCGCCTGGGCAGCTCAGTTAGTTAAGCGACTGACTCTTGATTTCATCTCAGGGCATGATCTCGGTGTCCTGGGATTGAGCCCTGTGCCTGGCTCTGTGCTCAGTGCAAAGTCTGGTTGTCTCTCTCCCTCTGCTCCTCCCCCAACTCGTTCTCTCTCTCTTTCTTTTTTTTTTTTTAAAGATTTTATTTCTTTATTTGACAGAGATAGAGACAGCCAGAGAGAGAGGAAACACAAGCAGGGGGAGTGGGAGAGGAAGAAGCAGGCTCCCACTGGAAGAGCCTGATGTGGGGCTCGATCCTGTAACGCCGGGATCACGCCCTGAGCCGAAGGCAGACTCTTAACCGCTGTGCCACTCAGGTGCCCCTCTCTCTCTTTCTTAAACAGATAAACAAACAAACAAACAAACAAAATAAATAAATAATAAAATCCTTAAGTTAAAAAAAAAAGAAATATAATGGAGGGTCACCTGCAGAAGTGATACATACTCCTTTTGTCACATCCTCTTAGCCAGAACTCAGCGGCATGGCTTGGTTAATGTAAAGAGAGCTGATAAATATACTTACGTGCAGAAGAAAAGGAGGGAGAAAGTTTAGTGAGTAAATATAGTATTTATATACATATTTAGAGAACAGTTGATCACCTATCAAAGTTTAATTATGTACACCATTTACACTACAATCTCATTTCTACAAATACGTCTTCTAGAAATATAGTGACACTCTATCCTAACACAATAAATGGTATCCAGAAATGTCAATGACAAAGAATGGCTTAATTTTGTGGTTAATGAAATGACCAGGATAAACATGCCCAGCAATCTGGCCAATAGATAGATAGCTCAAGCTACCGAATCTAAATCCATCTGAGTCATAGCTGTGTTTTGGCACATGTCATCTGGTACTAATTGTCAAATCTGGCTTAAATATTGATGAACAAATTTCTGGGACTTGTAGTCATCTAAGATTTCCAAACAGTGGGAGCTTGTGTAGGTAACTCCCTAGTAAATAACACACATTTTGTCAATCCATTCCTGACAAACCATTTGAAACAGGAAGTACTATAGCCCAGTAGCCCAGTTCAAGAATGAAAAAGGGTTGGAATCCATTTCTTTCTTTCTTTTTTTTTTAAAGATTTTATTTATTTAGTTGACAGAGACAGCCAGCGAGAGAGGGAACACAAGCAGGGGGAATGGGAGAGGAAGAAGCAGGCTCATAGCAGAGGAGCCTGATGTGGGGTTCGATCCCATAAAGCCGGGATCACACCCTGAGCCAAAGGCAGACGCTTAATGACTGTGCCACCCAGGCGCCCCTGCAATCCATTTTCTAACTCTATTATATCCAGAGTCACATTGTTCAGATATAATCATTGCATCAATCTAAAAGTCGTTAATAAGATCTTTTACTTTTTTTTTTTTCATTTTAAGTCTTCAAAATCTGGTGTGTATTTTACAATTGTAGCATGACTAAAATCCAATTAGGTACATTTCAAGTGCTCCATAGCCACATGTGGTGAGTGACTCCTATACCAACAGCACAGTGTTAGGTCTTAGGGTATCCCTGTGGCCCAGAGTGGCATAGGGAAACAGCATGGCACCCATGCATCAGTGGGATCATCAAATCAAAGGAAGAGAAACATCAGACCTATTGGGAATGAGAACAAGAACGTGCAGTGGATGTATCTTGCTGGAACTTTGCCACAGGGTTACCCCAAGAACTTGGACTGAAACTAGAAGAGGCAACTGATTATAACTAAGGTCTCACTAGTTCAGCAAAATTAGGGTTTGAAATAGACATTCCTTAGTTGTGGAAAAATAATACAAGTTATGATTCCTGGATTGAGATTTATAATACACACTTAATTAAACAAAGAAGAAAATCTGAAAGTGTGACACAAACTATTAACCAGGTAGGTTGGGCCAGAAAGAGAGGACATTTGCCTTTTATTTTTGCTTTATGCTGTATAATGTAAACATCTCAGGGAAAGTTGTGGGGAATGAATTATTTTACTTTATTTTCTTGAGAAGATTATAATTTTTAGTGTGCTTCTGGCTGATAACAACTGATATAGTTCTACTTTTCTGTTTAGACCTTGACCTGAAAACTTTAGGGATAGTGTTGTTAGGTAGAGTTTTTTTATTTAATTAACATAAATTTAAAAGCAAAACCTATAGTTTTTCATTCTTCTATTAGTATTTGAGTATGGGCAGAATACTAAATGTAAAGGACACATTTTATTCAGAATTATTTTTATTTATTCATATTTTAAGTTTGTTTGCTTTTTCAATAACTAGTAAAATAATAGAACATATATGTATTTCTTAGATATTTTTCAGTCTTTTGAGTTATTGATCTTAATAAAAATAACTGTTAAGCCACAGACTTCAAGTTACTTTTCAATAGAATAAAACTGGAGAAATTCAAATTAGCAACTAATTGACTAGCCTATAAAAAGTCCTGGTTATAGTAGTATCATGTAGAAGATATCCACCCTCAACATGCAAATAAAAAAGTAGGTCACTAGTTGTTCTTTAAATAAATCAAATAGACCAGGATGTAAAATTTATTTTGTATCTTCATATGGATAAAAAAAAATCAGTCTGAATGTTCACTTATAGTTATTTGCTTAGCTGTTTATATCAAAGTCAAAGTTGTATAGATAAATTGTTTTGTTCTACAGTTAGGATACAGAATATTTTTCCCTAAGTAGAAAAAATAAATGCAAAACTGTGACAGGGTTTCAAAGATTGGAAAATATTGGAGAAGCCTATAAAATGATCTTGTCTATGCTGTACAGTATTATAATATCTGGCCATATGTGGCTATTAAAATTTAAATTAATTAAATTTAAATTTAAAAATTCAGGTCCTAGGTTACACCATCCAGATTTCAAGTGCTTAATAGCCACATGTAGGTAGTGGCTCCACATTAAACACTGCAGATCAGAAACATTTCCATCATTGCTGATAATTTTATTGGACACCACTGATAGATCTGTAATCTAACTATGGATTAAATAGTGTTCACCATTTTACTAGGAAAATATTAATCCTTTGAGAAAGAACTAGAAATCATGTGTATTTTATTTTCATGGATAACACTCAATATGATATTTCATGAAATCCGTAAATACAATATTACTACTAATAAATGTAAGACAACAGAATCTTTTTATACTAGTTAAGTGGTAGAAACAATGGGAGGGAATCACTGTTTCCTCAATATTGCTCTAGGCATATAAATCCTGTTCTAGGAATATTGCAAGCTTTCATTGTTGCTTTAGTGTATTGCTATGTCATTCATCTTATAAAAGTGAGGCTTTATCATTTCTGGGGGCATTTTTCTAGAATAGTTGAGGACTTACATGCAAAAAAAAAGAATGGATTTGAGAGAAAAACTGTTAAATCTTTAAATCAATGGGATAAGATATTTTCTCATCATTTAAACGACAGATCAATGGTAAAGATCATTCTGGAATAAAGTTGATATTCACTACCAGGAGCTAGGATGAAAACTGGAAAGTGAAGGATCGCCACAGATATAGATATATAGATAGATGATAGATAGATAGATAGATAGATAGATAGATAGATAGATAGATAATAGTTTTCCTGGGATCTCCTGTAGAATTGGCCACAAAGCCTTGGAAGTTTTTTTTCCCCTGACTCAGTCAGAACCTCTTTTATTGTAAGTCAAACTACTTACATTCTTGGTATTTTACTTTCATTCCAATCCGTTGAAAGAATTTTTGAAACTTGTGTCTGGTGCAGCTGTACCAAGGATATAAAATCTGGACTTTGTTCATATTTAAGCAAGACTTCCAATGTTGAACTTGACTGAAGTCCAAAAACGAAAATACCCTGCCCTCACTCCCAGGGATGTTGCTGTGCCCACACAGAGACATACTCCTTCCGGTAGTAAAACTCATAGATTTTGTGTGCTTTGTTTTACAAAGGCAATTCATTTTTAGAAATATATCCTTAGAAATCAGATGATTTATTTTCCTTGTGACTTTCTTTGTATGCAACAATTATCTGATAAGACAGAAATTCTACAAGAAAATAATTAAACAAATATAAATTGAAGCAGGATATCTGTGATGATATCTTAGAAATATAAAGCAATTTCTATTATACCCACACGAGCCATTTCTATTATTTTTCATATTAATTTGACTTAATAGCATCTTTTCCATTTCTAACAACCATAAACATCTGAAGAAACCAATGTGCTTCTGCATCATGTACTTTCTCTCTTAAAGTTATATTATTCCTTGAATCATCAGTTACTTCAAAATAAAGCCAATCACAAATTTACCTCAGATTTTAAAGAAGCACTCATTTAAGAATAGCTAATTCTGGAAACAAATATTTGTACCTCAAACAGCTATTAAGTTTGTTTGTTCCACTACTGTCTTATTTTCCCTAAAAGTTTAATTATTAAAGGTAATGATTTTTAAAAATATTTTATTTATTTATTTGAGAACAGGGGTGGGGGAGAGGGAGCATGAGCAGGAAGAGGGGCAGAGAGAAAAGGAGAAGCAGAGTCCCCGCTTAGCAGGGAGCCCAATGAGAGACTTGATCTCAGGCCCCTGGGATTATGACGTGAGCCAAAGGCAGATGTTTAACTGACTGAGCCACCCAAGCGTCCCTAAATGTATCATTTTTGTTTCGTGTTGACCAATGAATGGTATTTAACAGAACTTTTTTCCACAGCAATGCTATAATTTATTGTATTTCCTGATTTCCCCCTCTCCTATTTTCTACTTAAGTTCCAGTCTAATGTTATCTCAGTAAAAACAGAGAAAAATAATTATTTCAGTGGGAACAGCAATTGTCAAAAACATTTACTCAGTTTCTTGAATTTTCTCTAATAGTTTTTAAAAGAGTAACATCACGTTGAAATGTTTAATACATAATTGGCCTTGTGCTTCTTTGACTTTACTCATGTAATTGAATTTTCCAATGCTACACATAGGCATTATGATTCCCTTTTCCAAATGAAGAATATGGGTTATAGATATTAAATGACACTCCTCAGTTAATGATGATGATGATGATGACACATGACTTCAATATCCATATTCTTTATGCTCTTTCAGATGATAACGTGTAGGAAAGTATCTGAAATGGTCAGCTGTAAATTCCAAATATAGTTAGGTGCTGATTGTAAATGGTGAAATATACTGAAGTACCTAGGAGCCTGCTTTCCTATCGTTTCCACTACAATGATTCAAAAATAAAAACGGAGTGGATTAAATCCACATGATCCATCCGTTTAGGTTTTAATATTAAAACAAAGCATTATGTATTTATTTACCAGATTAATTAAATAGCATTGTCTCGTAAAATCTTGGTATATACAAACGTGGTTCTATAAAATGAAACTGAATAGTAATTTTGAATACTGCCAAAGAATAATTGTACCTGACAAGTGAAACAGGCCTGGAAGGCTTTACTTAAGACTATTCAGTAGGGAAGAGATTGAACTCAACTCCCATGAAACAAAAGGTGGGAGAATTTTTAAGCATGGGGTGAGTTAGTGGAAAATGCAGGAAGACATTAGTTACAGGTGTGAGTAGGCATTCTGTCCTTGTTAATTGTCCCCTATGGAGGTTAGATTCCTATCCACCCACAGTGACTTGGACATAGGGGAGCTTCTTTGATGGTTACATTTCAAACGGACAGCTCCCAGGTTCTTAAGAAAGACATTTTTGGATTATAAAACTGGAAAGAGAGGGAGAAAATTTACATCTCAAAAAGAGCAAGACTTTACAAAAGAAAATTTGCTGAAGTAAATGCTCTAAGAAAAGGGACATCAAGGGCCTAGAGTCTGGAAGAAGCCTGTCTAAAGTTCAAGCTGAGGGAAGTGTTAAGACAATCTAGGTTAATATTGGATATTTACTGTTGCAGTCTTTCTTTTCCTTTTTAACTTTTTATTTTGATATAACTTTAGGCTCCCTCTGCAAAATTTGCATAAATCGTACAGAGAATCCCGACAGTCTTTTTTCCAACTATTCTTACTATTATTAACACAATGCTATTAACTATGTAACACATTTGAATTTCACCAGTTGTCCCACTAACATCGTTTTTTAATCCAAGTTCTCATTTAGTTGTTACATCTTCTTGGTCTCCTTCACTCTGTGACAACTTGTCAGTCTCTGTGTGTCTTTGATGACCTTCAGATTTTTGAAAAATAGTAATCTTTTTTTTTTTTTCCAAACTGCCTCTCAGTTTGGGGTTTGTTTAATGTTTTCAGATGATTAGATTGAGTTTGTGCAATTTGTCCACGGTTGTCACTGAAATTACATTGCTCTCTTCTCTGTGCATCATACCAGAGTGTACTTGAAGTCAATCTCTTATTACTCATGTTGACACTTTGATCACCTGACTAAGGCAGTGTCTGCCAGGTTTCTTCACTGTACTTGGTTTTTCCCTTTATAACAAATTAGAATCTGCTGAGAATATACTTTGAGACTATGCAAATATTCTTTTCCCCATTATATTTTGCACACTAATTTTAGCAACCATTGATGGTTCTTGCCTATAATAGTTACTATTTATTAATAGTAATTTTCATTTTCCATTATTCCTCTTCCATTTATATATCAAAATTCTATAAGGAAGAATTTTCCTCTTCCCTCAATAACTTCTGCTTTTCATTACTCATGTACTTTTGTAAGATGGACTTGTGGATACTTATTTTATTCTATAGATTAGAACCCAATACCATCCCTATTTATTTTGTTGTTTATACTGCTGTATTTTCCAACAGACATTCCACTGTGGGAGACTTAGACTTAAGGGAGCTGAGAGGAATACAGGAAACTTTCTATCCTGTGTTCACCCCATATTCACTCAATACTTTTACTGCTCTAACAAAGATATAGTTTTATTTCTGATGTAAAAATACAGATTTAGGCACTCCATGACTGGCGAGTGTCTCTTCTGTCTTCAACAAATGGCTTCTGCTTGTGGGTCCATGAGAACTCTTACTCCCCACCTCATCTTTCCACCAGTAGAAAGAAGGAAAACACCAGGAAAGTGCATGTCTAATTGTTTTCAGGACAATTTGCTCTCAAATCTCATCAGCTGGAACTGGTGATATAGCTGCATTTCTCTGAAATTATTGCTAGGAAAATAATCTAATCAGGAAATGTAACTCCAGCATATATAGAGCAAAAACTCTATCATAATGGAAGAAAGAAAAAGAAAACTGATATCAGAAGACAACTGATTGTCTTCTATAATTGACATGAAGCACAGTAATGAAGTTCACCAATGTGCCATCAGTCTGGACAGAAATTCTTTGTGATTTGATTCCGTATAGTGGGTTAATGCATACATTGAGGGATATGTCAACCACATATTCATTGTCTGACTGCTACTGCATGAGAGATTTCAAGTCAGAACTCCCCAAGCTGAGCCCTTCCCAAATTCCTTACTTACAGAAGTTATGAGATACAATAAAATGATTGCCGTGTTAAACTACTAAATCATGTGGTGATATTCAAAGTGTATCTTCTAACTGAGGCCTTCACTAGTTAACCTGTAAAATTGTAGTTCATGTCCCTGCCCCCACTCCTTATGCCCCTTACCTTGCATAAGTCTTAAACATGATGCCATATATTTTACATGGTTTTTTTTTTCTTATTCCGTGTTTATTTCCACTAAAATGTAAACTCCTTTTGGATGTGGGCAATGATTTGGGGCCAGTCTGTTTACTGCTGTAATCCCAATGCCTGAAAGTATATCTGGCACTTGGGGACCACTGAATAAGGATTTATGAAGGAATGACTGAAAGTTGTAAGAGAGGAGATGGTGAGAAGAAAGAAAAATAGAGAGCTGCATATAGATAGACTAAATGAATAATAATGGCAGCATTAAAGAATACCTGATATAGATGGCCAACATTCATGTGTCCAACAAGGCTTGACTTGGTTCCTCTGAGCCCATCCGTGGCTCGTCATCTATTTAGACCTTTGATTTAAGTTTATTTTCTTTATTGCCTAAGAGATTAAGGAAGTTCTTGATAGGATAAATTATTCTTTCTGTGAGAACTAAAATAAAACAGAATAAGAAGCTACTTCATGGTAGGTAGTTAATGGAGAAATGATACGGAAATCAATTTACTTTCTTTGTCTCAACATGGTGTTATAATTGTGGTTTTTATTCTTGTTATTTTCCCAAAACATATGGGTATGATGTCTTGGCTTGGTATATAATTTAATAAAAAAGTGTTTTTTCCTTTAGTTTGATTAATGCCAGCAGGACAAAATGGTGGTGGTGAATTTTCCCATACCTAACAAAAGTGTAGTTACTGCTGGAGATGGAGACTCTCCAAGGTTTTAATGTGCTTCAGGACACTTCTTTATTCATGAAAAGGGAAAACTTCACATTGGTCACGCAGTGCATTTGTATTTTTATTATTTATCTGAAGTCTTCCACAGGTTTTTGCTCTCCAAAAATACATGATCTTCTTTTAAATGGTTGTCAACAAATTTACCTTTCTAACAGTAGGAAATGCCTATTATTTTCTTCCTCATAAGTGCTACACATTGCCCAGAACAATTATAGTATAACTGCCAAAAGAAAGAGCTGTTAAAAAAATGTCAAACATGAATTTTTAATTTTCCCCTATCATATCCTTACTTTCCTCCCCTGTACCTCATTGAATTATAAATGTTGAAAGGATTTTGGAAATTATTATTTTACATGTAAAAAAAATAAGTCCATAGACTATCCTTTTTTTCTCTCTTTATCACAGAAATAAATAAGTTAATTTACTAGTATTAGTAACTATTTTTCCCAGGCTACCAATAGTGTAAACTAAAATACAATCACATCTGGAGTCCATATACGTTTCTACAATTTTAAAGATTTGTAATTTTATGAGCTCAATATCTTTTTATTTACTGCATTTTGTCTATTACTTTATACCGCAGGTGATGTTCCTTCCAAAACTGAAGACATTCCAGTGCCTATACAAATGTGATCTGTTTCTTGGATGATCATGGGTGACCTTATGGGTAATATAGACCAAAAACTAACTACCCTGCTTGGAATTTAAAGGCACTCGTGAAACTCCTTCAGTGTTAAATCAATGTTGTTATTTAAACCTGGAATTTTTTATTACCAGTGTATATTTGGAATGCTTCAACAGGTCTGTAGTTGATCTGTTCAATCTGTTTCTACTTTTTGTGCATGTTTAAAAAAAAAACCTGTCAAATAAAGGAGTCAAATTTTTTACTCAGGCAGATGTTATTGAGTTTGTGATATTAAGGTCTTCTGTGAAGGAAAAGATTTTGTGTAAAAACATTTACTGTAAAAATAATCCAAAGACTCTTAACTGCTAAACAAAAACAGGAAAAAGTTACATTTTCATTTTACTTATATCATTATAATATAAAAATATAGACTTTCTTTAAAATATTTTCATACCACTTTCTGCATATAGTACAAAGGGTCAGCTCTGGAACTCAGGAACCAGGATTGGGTTTTAAACACACAAAAAAGCTTCTCACGGAAGGGACATTATTTATTTATTTACAGGAAAACCTATTTCACAAACATTAAAAATTGGCTATATTTTTCCTTATAAGAGATCTTGAATGAATTTAGTATTTGTGATCTTATTTGAAATGACTAATGTGTTTTTATTCTAAAATAATGATTATTTTCTTCAATATACATATAATCATCTAAGAAGTTTGTTCTCTGGACTTTGAGAAGCATTTAAAAGTAAGATGCTATAAAATTAAAGTGGTTTACTAGTTTAGGTAGTATGGTGTATGAAAATGAGTGTTAAAGTAGGGTTGAATTCATGACTTTTTATGGTTATTAATTTTCTCCCCAATAATCTGTATTTTCCCTTTAGAATATCTACAATAAGATGATGCTATATTCATTATGTTTTCATATCTTACCAATATAAATAACATATGAAATCCATCCCCTTAAAGTTATTTACTAAATATTTCCATGTATGTATTATTTTCCCATTGCTGCTGTTACAAATTACCACATTTGGTGGCTTAAAATACAAATTTACTATCTTATAGTTCTGGAGGTCAGAGGTCTGAAATGAGTTCCACTGAGCTAAAATCAGAGTGTTGGCGGGTGGCATTCCTTTCTGAAATCCATTTTCTTGCCTTTTCTAGCTGCTGGCATTCTTCAGTTTCTAGCTACCTTCCATATCTCAAAAACAGTAATGGCCAGGTGAGTCTTTCCAAAAGCTATGGAATCTTCCTCACATCACAATGCATCACTCTGGCTCTTCTGCTCCCTCTTCTATATGTAAGGAACCTTATGATTACTTTGGACCCCCAGGGGTATTCCAGGATAATTTCCCTATTTTAAAGTCCGGCTGATTAGCAAACTAATTTTGTCTGCTCTTTTAGTTCTTCTTACCATATAATGTAATGATTTCACAGGTTCCAGAGATCAGGATGTGGACACATGTGAGAGGCCATTATTTTGCTAACACAATATATTTTAATCAAAGTAATAGTCTGAGGATTACATTTATAGGGACTTGGTTGTTGTTAAATTATTTTACAAATGTTCTGATTTAAAGAATTAGAATACAATTAAATTCTCCCCTCTATGGCCTCAGATTCCTTTCTTGGGACATTTTATTTACTGGCATACATAAAATGTAGTACTTATTCCATTACATTATATTACATTACAAGACAGAACTTAGGTGGAATTTAGCATATGCATAAGTTCAATTTACTTGCTAAAACAGAGAATAACTAAAATGTTCACTTTACAGCATATATAATTAACTTTAGATAATTTGAAAACAGTATAAGAATTGAACAAAATTGCTCTAATTAATTTTACATGTTTGCATGCATATTTTCATTTCTGGTGAATAATCAGGATGGTTTGATGCTGCATGACTGCCTATTTTTCCTTCTATAGTATTTCCCACAAGTCAGCAATCAATCTATTCTTTCAAATTAATGTTACTTCTAACAAGAGACCAAATCAAACAATGGCCAAGTTCCAGGAATCTGATTTCCTGTTTTTATATACTGTATTGAAATTTATTTACAACTACAGCATGCTGATGGCAGTAAGTCTGCTTATTCAGAACGAAAATAATGAATGTTGTATAAATACAAATGCTTATGGGAAAGTGTTATGTGAATACAATTTCTGCTGTGATCTTTCAGGTGAAATATTAATGGACATGTTTTTCTAATAATGTTGCTCATTGAAAAAGTAATTAGAATAAAATTCTAACTCTCTGTCAAGGGCTTATAGTTGTTTGAGGGTTATGTTAATCTGAGTTCCCAATGTGCTAATTTCATACTGCTGTTTATACAATATGGAAGATTAAAGGCACGTATTGTTCTTTTGATTATAGTTCACATATATCAAAAGAATCATCTGATTACTTGCTTCAGGGACACACTATTGTCTGAATGTCCTGTCTTATGAGTATTTTCGTGACTTACTATTTAATCCAACTTGTTAGCTTTATTGTCTTAATGACAAAATAGATAAGACAGGACAGATATTATTTTTAAAATTATGAAGAAGTTCAAGTGATTGTAATGTTTGAACCTTAAAATTTATTTTCTAAAAATGATTTTGTTGGGCCACCCAGGTACCCCAAGGCATAACATTTTGAAAAAGGAAAGTTGATGAACCCCCGAAACAGATAATCCAGTGAAAAAATGGACAGAAGACATGAATAAAAGTTTTTCCAAAGAAGACATAAAGATGGCTAACAGACACATGAAAAAATACTCCACATCACTCGGCATCAGGGAAATAAAAGTCAAAACTACGATGAGATATGACATCACACCAGTCAGAATGGCTAAAATTAACAACACAGGAAACAACAGGTGTCAGCAAGGATGCAGAGAAAGGGGAAACCTCTTACACTACTGGTGAGAATGTGAACTTTAGCAGCCACTCTGGAAAAACTATACAGTTTCCTCAAAAAGTTAAAAATAGAGCTACTCTATAATCTAGCAATTTTACTATTAGGTATTTACCCAAAGGATACAAAAATACTGATTTGAAGAGATACATGCACCCCGATGTTTATAGTAGCATTATCAACAATAGCCAAATTATGGATAGACCCCAAATGTTCATCAACTGATGAATGGATAAAGAAGATGTGGTGTGTGTGCGTGAAAGAATGAAATCTTGCCATTTGCAACCACGTGGATAGAGCTAGAGAATATTATGCTAAGCAAAAGAAGTCAGTAAAAAAAAAATACCATATGATTTCACTCCTATGTGGAATTTAAGAAAGAAAACAAATGAACATATAAAAAAAGGAGAGAGAGAGGCAAACCAGGAAACAGACTCTTAACTACAGAGAACAAACTGAAGGTTTCTGGAGGGCAAGTGGTCAGGGAGATGGTTTAAATGGATGGGTAAGGAAGGCACTTGTTGTGATGATCACTAGGTATTGTATGCAAGTGATAAATCACTAAATTCTATGCCTGAAACTAATATTACACTGTATGTTAACCAGCTGGAATTTAAATAAAAACTCAAAGAAAAAAAAAGATTATGGGGAAAAAATGAAAGTGGGTGACTTTTCATTATGAATGACACAATGAAAGAAAATAAAAACACTTTTAAAACACAGACTAAGCTAGAATTAGGGAAAGAGTTAGGGAGTACACAGAAGGGGGAATGAACCACGAGAGACTATGGACTCTGGGAAACAAACTGAGGGTCTCAGAGGGGAGGGGGATGGGGGATTGGGATAGGCCAGTGATGGGTATTAAGGAGGGCACATATTGCATGGAGCACTGGGTTTATACACAAATAATGAAACATGGAACACTACATCAAAAACTAAGGATGTACTGTATGGTGACTAATATAACATAATAAAAAATTATTATAAAAATAAATAAATAAAAATTAAAAAATTAAAAAAGAGTTAGGGAGTACAGTGAAGGTTTATGGTAAACATGAATCACCATTTATATAAAAAGAAATACTTTCTTTGGTATAAGACATGCACAGAAAGTATGTATTTATATTTAAAGGCATTTCACATTTCTAGTATCACTCACTCCCCAGTATATTTCTGGTCCAGCAACCAGCATTTCAATATGTAGTTGTTTATGTGCATGAGTACAGGTTAAAAGAAACTCTGATGTAAATGAAACAGTAGATAAATACAGTAAAGTTTATGGAACTCAGTATGATGCAGAAGAAAAGACATAGGCCGTGTGTTTTGGATACTAGCTCTGCAGTTTTAAATAAAATGGGTCTATCAAAGATGTGCAGGGTGTCAGTGAGGTTGGGACATGCAGGTTGGCAAAATTTGGATGTTAAAAAATTAAATGGAGAATATCCCTGAGATTTCAAGTCTGCATTTCATTTTGTCAGTGCGTTCTAAATTTAGAAAATATCCAGGGGAACTTACATTTAAGGAAATCATCATTTCTGACAATGAATTGTATAACTTAAAGATACTATAAAGTGAGATAGTCAGCAACTTGTTCTACAAACATACTTAGAGCAAATAGATAGATGATAGCTAGATAGATAGATGATAGATAATGTATAGATATAATTAAAAGATAATTTCACTGATGCTCTGAAAATGCTTTTGGATAACTGTCATATGTAGTCAACAGTTTAATGTCTGCATATCCAGATTAGTTCCTTCAGTGCCTTTTTTTTTTTTCTTACTTCAATCATAGAAAAACATTCTGGAATGCTTGGGATATGGTTTCCCTTTTCTAGCATGTTGAGGGCTTCTGTTAACATCTTTATTCTACAGAAAAGAATTCATTAAATTGTCTAGATTGAAATGGTTTTGCACATATTCAGTGTGAAAGGAGAACTCTTGACAACCTTGGGAATTTCTAAGTTCTTTGGTCTCTTTCATAGTCTTTCACATGGGTTAGTCCTACAGATGGTTCAACTTATGTGGGAGTAATTTACTATAATCTTCCTTACACTGTCACATAATGCTTTTCTCTGCTTATCTTGGAAATATGAGCATAAAATCAGATATTGCTTGTGAAAAGTTTTAATACTCTAATCTAACCTGTAAAAAAGGCATATGCCAAATATTGGAAAAGTGGGAATTTTCTCAACAAAATCATAGTTTACCATATCTATTATTGAAACATTTAAATATTGGAAAGACCATATCCTAAATATGTACCCAGGAAAAAGATTTGTACAACCAGACTTTGTTAAGGAGTGATGATTAATAACCAAAGTCATATGGAGCATTTTGAATCTACAAATCAACTCATACTCAATGCTGTACTTCATATTTCTAAAATGCTTTGCTGTTTAGAAAATGTGTTCTTATATATTATTTTATTTAAATCACAAAAATCTTATGGTCTATGTAAGCTGATATAATTAAAACTACTAATAATGTCATAGTATTCTTGCTATGCTCCTTAATTTATCTTAATTTTGTTGATAGAAATTACAAAAATATGTTGATTGACTAACCAATATTATTAGATTAATAAGCACAGAAACAATTTTATTATCCCAAAATGTGTATTTTGACCATAAAATGCACCTTTATTTTAACTACATATGAGAAAAAAAAAACCCTCAAGATATATTATTTAAATAATACAAATAATAATGTGATAATGTTAATTGGGATCTGTTATATGAAATTGGCACATAAAGCAATCTTACCTTTATTTTGATTCTATCAATATCTATATTTCTCCAGTCAACTGGTTATTAAAAAAATAACTACCACAAATTAAGATGTCAGATTAAAAAATATATACACTGAATTAAAATAAGAATAAATCCTGTGACTTCACCAGCCATTAAATTTTCAAAAATAGTGCTTCAAACATTTTTTTTTTCATCCTTGAAAGAAACATTAAATGAAAACAAATTATATAAAGTGTTCTTTTCTGGATATAGGTGTTTGTGTGTGTGTGGGTGTGGGTGTGTTTCATTTTGAAAGCTTCTTTCTAAGTCTATAATAAATAAACAAGACATAAATTAGAAAATTAAAATTTAAACATCTACCGAAAGAGAGTTTTATCTCTAAGAAAACATGCTGCTGTTTAAATATAAACTGAATATACACCTATAAGGAAATCATCTCTGTGAATTTACTTCAGTGTTTCATTGGGATGTTTAATTTGACTTCAATAAAAATTTGAGTTAGATTAAACTTTGAGGAATATTTAATATATTTGACTATGCTTATGTACAGTAGAAACAACATACAATAGAACAATTATTAAATTAATTTTGAGAGAGTCATTAATAAACATTTAACTGAAGCTGTTAAAGATGAGAAAACAGATGAAAAGTAATTTTTAAGAATTGGTGGGAGAGTCTAAACTATGACCTTTATTACCTCCAAACATATAAATTAATCTTAATTCAAAATGCATAATCTCATATATTTCAAAATAAAGGAGAGCTCATAATTATTTTGTGTACCAGAATGTGCTATACGACTGTCAGTGTTTTTGTTCTATATAAATTCTGTTAATTTTTCATTCATTTATGCTCTAGTGATGTAGAGGAATAGCTAAACTCCTATAATGATACAATTCTGTCTTTTAAAAAGTGATTTTCACTGTTTCTTATTGCTCGAAAAGAAAACATTAAATCAAGGTGAAATATTTCTGTTTTACATCAAAATAATGATTAAAAATACTAACTTTTGGGACTAATGCTTACTGAGTTTTATTTTCTGTTGTGATACGTTTTTAATCTGATAATTATGCAAACCCAGGTCAGACAGAAAATAATTAATAATACCACAATTATTTTAATGTACCGATATTAAAATAAATTTATCCACATTATGGAAAATTTAAAACAATTGTAATACAAGCTCATGGGCATATATTTAAAGAAATTGTGTACATTTATAAGATGGCTATGAAACCATTAATTATGTTTACCCAATTATTATCAATGATCATCTCTGAGTAATGAGATTATGTTCATTATTGTATATAATACTTTTCTTTGTATATTATTGTATACTATTCTTTTCTATATTTACACTATTCTTTTCTATATTTTCCAAAATGGTTATGTTTCTTCTATGCTTGCAAACATTCTTTTTTTTAAGTTACATAAAATTAATAACCAAAGAGTAGTTGTCTTATATTACTCATGGCCTTTAAACAGCATATTGGCCTTATTTATTCCTCACGGCAACTTTGTGGGGAATTTAAGATATAATATATAAGTTAGCACATCCCACTGCTGTCAAAAGGCACTGAAATCTAACCGTCTTCTGTCCTGAAGGCAAAACATTTCCCATTTTCCCTGTTAGAAATAAACTTCTTCAATGTGGAGGTAAACATAGCCTCCTTTAAAGGACACAAACAAAATGATTTGTGAAATTTCTTCGGAAAATTTAAGGCATGAATTCACTCCAAATTGGAATGTCTTATATTTTATTAGGTTTACCTTTTTCTTCCACTTTTCACTTACCTCGTATCTCAGTAATCAGCAGATACTTGCTTTTTCTCCTGAAGCTTATATTTTAATGGGGCTAGGGCAGGGGATGGCAGAGGCAAGTGGACAATAAACAAATAGCTACATAAAGCAATGTGACAGCAGACAATGACACATCCCTGGAAGGAAAATTCATCTGAATGAAAGGAAACAACATGAGTGTTCTTACAGACAGACCATCAGGAAAGGCCACTTGGGTATTACCCTTGAGCAGAGGTCTGGATGTGATGAGGTTGCAAGTGCAGTATTACCGGCTGGAGGAGGAGTGTTCCTCACCAAGACACAGGCTCGCTGGCCCTGTGACAGCAACACAAAGGAGGCTGGAGTTGCTAAAACAAAGGGTGACAGCAGTAGGATTTGAGGTCAGACAGGAGAGCACAGTTAGGCAGGGTCATATGGGGTCTTGGGGGACATGACCTGTTAATTTCCATTATATTCCCAACGAGAAGAGGAGCCATTAAAAGATTTTCAGGAAGGGATGAAATAATCAAACTTGGAGAACAAAATGGGGTGTGGGGACCAGGAGGGTAAGGAAGAAGCAGAAGCAGGGAAATCAGTAGGGAAGCTTTTGCTGAAGTCCAGGTAGAACCTGATGTTTGAGGTCTGACCAACTAGGTGAAAGGTATCACCAGTTTCAGAGATATGAGTACTAGGAAAGAAATAGACTGGGGAGTAAATCAGTGCCAAATGCATAAGTTATCTACTAGACATGAAAATAATCAAGCCAAACATCCATTTGAAGAAACACTTCCAGATTTAAGGATAGAAGCCTGAATTAGATAAATTAGCTGAGTTGTGTGTGGGTGAACTTTACAAAAGTGGAAAAGTAGATGTTGGCTTTACAAACATTTTCATTTGATATAACTTGGAAGTGTTTCTTATAATTTGGCCAGTATCAGTTTTCATATGAAGACTTAATTACAAAGTCTGTGGGAGATTTGGCGTTGAGTTAATCTGTGTGGTTTTTTACGCTGAATTATATCGGTGTGGATATAGTCTTTCATAATCCAACAATTATCACCCTTTCCACGGCTACCATCAGAGTCCAAAGAGCTAACAGCTCTCATTGGTCTGATCTCTCTGTCTTCCTTGATATTCTCTGACTATACCGAGTACATTTCTTGGCCAGACCTTTGCACTGGCTGGTATCTCTACTGGCAATGTCCTCTCTTGCCTTCTTCCATGGGTCTCTGTTAAAATGTTGCCTCTTACTCTTAATTATAGGAAACAGGGTTGCTGGAGGGGAGGTGGGTGAGGGGATGGGTTAATTGGGCGATGGATATTAAGGAGGGCACAAGATCTGATGAGCACTAGGTGTTATATGCAACTGATGAATTACTGAACTCTACATCTGAAACTAATGATACACTGTATGTTGGCTAATTGAATTTAAATCAAAAAAATTTAAAAATATTGCCTCTTTTGAGATGCTTTCTTTGACTCCTATGTAAAATAATACCCTCTCACTCTCACTCCCTCTCCCTTGCTCTGCTTTATTTTTCTTTATAACATTTTTACCATTGGTATGTTATACATTTGTTCAGCTTTTTTTTTTTTGTCTTACTAGAATGTCAGCTCCATGCTTACATATTTTGTATCTATTGTATCAGCAGAGCTTAAAGAGTACTTAGCACACACTAGGTGTTCTAGTCTATGAATATTGTTGAACATGCACCAGTTAATCATAGTGAGGTCAGTGATGAGCTCAACCATGCTTTGCAAACACAGTGAAATTACAGCATGTTCATAGCACACATTTAATAAAACATTCTTATTAAAATAACTTTTATTATCTCAAAGTTGTGAGACAATAGACTTTGGAATTATTAAAATTGATCTTTCAATATCATAGGAATTGACTTAGCAAACAGAAAAACAGAACTTCTGCTTTATGGTGATAAGAAACAGAGATAGTTTAGATTCACATATAATGATGATTGGTGTATAAATATTTGCTAATCTTCTTTCTTATCTATCTAAACAAGTTTGATTTTAATTTAGGGTTTCGCATTCTCAAATGCACTTTTATACTCCAAAGTTTCTTGCTACTGAAGCGTATAGCTCCTCTTCTAAGTTTGAGTTTAATCAAAGCTGTATTGAAAATAGTTAATGGTTTGTTTGTATACTAACCGCTATTATAAGTCATATTGTGTATATTCTGATGCAAAAAAGTGTTGTCAAGAAAACAAAACAAAATAAAAAAACCGTAAGATGGTGTATCCATTTTGTGATATATTAATATCACTAAATTATCTTTCTCTTTCCTCCTATTAGGAAATTAGATATTCTATGGTCAACAAATTTCTCATCATTAGACTGTACTTTTCATAGAAAGTAAGGTGTGTTAATTATTCTTCTCAATCATTATCACTACAAAGTATGTTAGAGGCAGAAGATTTATATTGATATTAAATTAAACCTGTTTCTTACTTCCTAATATTAGTTTCAGAAAAGAGAGTTATAAAACTGACATGAAATGGCAAACTGCATGATGTATCAATTACAACTCTCTTGTTAAACTTTCTGATGAGTCAGTTGTTTCACTGGCATCTAAATCACAATTGACTTTCATCACAATTGCATACATAAAAAGTATAACTGCTATGAGAATATACTTTACCTTTATTTAGTTTTGTGGAGGGTAATCTATAGCTAAGTCATGTTATATTATTTATTGAAGTTATTATTGTGTCTGTTTACTATGGGTTGAGCTTAATTAAATGAATTTCAGCATTCATATGAATGTTTTGAACTTTTTTTCTTTGAAAAATGTTGATACTTTTTCTTTGGAGTAAGAATCTAACATGGTGATTTCAGTTTTAAACAATGACAAATGCATCTCAATTTTTATATTTTCTCTACATTGGCTATAGTACATAAGCAGAAAGAAGAAAAAAAATGGATGATTATTTTACTAGGGCACGTCAACTCCTGCACAGTGAATTTCAGAAAGAATTTAAATGTGTGGACTCATTTTAAAACTTGTATTTATTGAAGTTGTGAAGAGGTTCAAATTTGAAGCATCTGAAGAAAAATGTATTTATTTGTGTCTTTGTTTCCTTTAAAGGAAGCAATCCCTTTTGGAAATAAAGATAAAAAGCAGTCAGGACTGTGCTGAGTCTATTTCTTTGTGTAGCTGTTTCATTTAAAGTAACAAATCCTTTAAAAAGCTAATATGATACTTGATAAACATCTTGAAAGAACATTTCACTGTTGTCACCAAACTACATTTTAAGCTCATGTCTTTCTCGTCTATTTGGAACCATTTGACATAATTTTTCTTCCTTAGAATGGAATGGCTGTATTTCCAGAATGTCCTGTATTACATATCACATATTTTAAAATCAACTAAAAGTTTGACATTGCTTATATGCACTTGTTGGTATTGGAAATTTCTACCAACTATCATCATCTTTTTTTTTTTTTTTAAGATTTTATTTATTTATTTGACAGAGAGAGAGACAGGCAGTGAGAGAGGGAACACAAGCAGGGGAAGTGGGAGAGGAAAAAGCAGGCTTCCCGCAGAGGAGCCTGATGTGGGGCTCCATCCCAGAACTCCAGGATCACGCTCTGAGCCAAAGGCAGACGCTTAACGACTGAGCCACCCAGGCTCATCTTTGACCATAGTTTCATACACCTATAAAGTTCTTTCCCAAAGGTCACATATAAGACATTGTACAGCACATGAAAATGCTCCTTAACATTTTCATTACAATGTATTTAAAATTCAAAAATCATTTTTTCCTAATTCTTCCTTAAATTCTTCAGTGAGTTCAATGAAAATATTCGTAACCTTGGAATTACAAATTCATTCAACCTAGGGCTATTTATAGACCTGCTAACTTGAATAGTGAATTATTAAAATGTATGAAATAACTGGATCAGCCTTAAAATTAAATCTTACCATTTATATGTGTAGAACACTCAATGTTTTGTCTTCAGTTTCTTGTAATAAGGACAAATTTTTCTAGTTGTAATCTCTTCCTCAGCCACTCATTACTCCTAGAAACACATTCTTAGAAATTTAGAAAAATCTCTTTCTCACCCCTATAATGTATTTTGATTCCCCCTGGAACCACTTATGATCTTATGCAGATTGACAATAGAATTTTTGTAGTAGTGAAATTTTATTATAATTAAATAAATATCAGGTACTGTCTCTATAGAATAATAGATACCTACTTCCAGTCTAATTAACCATATTTTCCTTAGGTTCAATTACATTTATTTAAATACATAATTATCCATGATACGTCTTTTGGATAGAAAGTGATAAATTCATTTATTTTTTATGGGTAAGTGGTGAATAAAAAATTTCCTGTCTATTCTCACAAATCTTCCCTTGTGGCATTCATTTCCTGAGTACTCACATCTCTGTTTGACTGTCAATAACCTGAAGGCCTTCATTAGAGAATTCTCACTACTTGGTCCATTTGTTGTGCATTACAGTCCATAAAGTAATTGTTACAACACACTGTATGATGTCATCTGTATGGAAAACCAAGCAGTTCCAGGGTGAATGACGCTTTTCTCCCTCACTGTTTTAACTTTTACAAAAACAGAATTTCTAGAAAATTCCTTTATATTTTACATACTGTTTGTAAATGGGGATGACTTTCTCTTTGTGTCACAAACTTATTTTAAATGTTGAATTTTATTTAAATGTTAGATTTTTAATATTTTAAAATTTATAATACTTTTAGATTTATATAAGGACTCAGGCATTAAGATACAATGCAGAAAACATATCTTTATTTTTTTCTCTCAATACTTTCAGTAAACATTCCCTCATCATCTGAGTGTGTCATGTTCTATTTAAGACCACTGTGTTTATCAGAGAATTCATATGACTGGGTGGTAGAGGAAAAAGGAAGAGAAAAAAATGACTCTGGTGTTTTAAATGTACTGACAGACATAGTGTTGGCAACAGTGAGGAAAACAGCTTGCCAGGAAACAAAGAAACAATGTTTAGTTTTGAGGGTTATTTTGGAATAGCAGAAAGACACATATTTGGAAATGGATCTTAAGTAAATAATTGGTGGTAGTTATAGGCATTTGTGACTCATCACACTAAATAATGGAATTACTTTTATCAAGTATATTCCATATTCCAAACACCATTCATATCTCTTTACCTCCATTAACTACGTTGGTGTTCACCGAAATCCTGTGGGATAGATATCATTGGTAACTCCATTTTCCAGCTGTTATAACTGAGACACAAATTCTGCCACTTCCTCAAATTCATACAGCTAATATGTATTAGACTGCAATGTGAACTTAGAAAGTCCAGCTCTTGAGCCCATCATCCTGCCTAAACCCACACATAACTCTTTTCACAAGTACAAATTGTTTTAAAAATTCTATTCTTCATTGTTTAATATTTCTATAATGAACTACTGGATTAGATGTTTCATAAATCTCTTTAGTATTGTACATTTTAAAAATCGTTTTAAAAACTAATAATCATATGGCAGAAAAATATCTAGATTACAAAGTATTTTACTATGTAAACTTCATACATATTGTTCGAATTTTAAAGGAAAGAGACTCAGGCTGCTTATTGACATAGTGGTGAGATAGCTACCAATATGAAGCATGGAGGCCTGGTTTATTAGAATATTTAGTACAAGGCTTACCTCAAAAGTCTAGAACCCTTGAGAGTATTAGTTTTATTTATAAAAATGATAGAAGCAGATTTGGAATAGTTGGTGGCCTGGCAGCACCCACACCAGCTCTGCTTTTCTCTCATATTGTACAGAACATGATAAAATACCGTCAGAGACCACAGTATGAGAGTAATTATACAGACTGATCTTGGCTTTGGATTTCATGTGGGGATCTATTACATGTGTGTTATGAAATATATCTGGCATTATTGGCCAAAATGTCTATGTGATGCTGAAACCACTTCAGCGTGGATCTGTATGTACCAAAATGTCATGTTCTGAGATTCTTTAAAAATGCTGAGAAGACTCTGAGCATTAAAATAGATGATCTGTTAAAGAAGAAATGTATACATTTCTAATATTCAACACGTTCATGCATTGAGCCAGCCGATAAATTAGTAACAAAAAATGAACATTTTTAAAAAGGTTTATGTATTTATGTATTTATTTATTTGAGAGAGAGAGAGAGCATGAGTGCACTTGTGAGTGGTGTGGGGGGGGGGGTGCAGAGGGAGAGGGAGACAGTCCTAAACTGACTCTATGCTGAGTGTGGACCCGACTTGGGGCTCAATCTCACAACCCTGAGATCATGATCTTGAGATCACAACCTGAGCCAAAACCAAGAGTTGGACGTTTAACCAACTGCACCACCCAGGTACCCCCAAAGTGAACTTTAAATGGCAATCAACCTGATTCTAAATTCATAAGGAGATAGATTATTTCATTTATGTATATATGTAATCAGAGTTTACTTCTATAAACATATTTGGGAGTATATAAAGATTATTTAATGAGTGAGCAGTCAGAAATAAAAATGGATATTAAAATCATATGCAAAGATATGTAAATAAAATATTTAGGTTGAAAAATGAGACTAAAATAAATTACATCTGAAGAAAACAGTAAACTATATAAAATGTGAAACTCAGGAGCAAAAATTAAAACATGTCCAATAGAAACTTTGAGAAATGAAAGTAATTTCTACTGAGGAAAGACTTGAAAAGAGACTTACCTGAAAAGACGTGCAAAAAAAAAAAAAAAAGCTTAACTATTATTTTTTATCTTCAAAATATTTTGTTTTTTCAATAATTTTAGTTATTCAAAATTATACATTTTTTTCTTTTTCTTTCGTGGGAGCATACCCCCTCTTTCAGTTAGTCTAGATATCGAGCTTGATCTAATCTCATGGATGGTTTTGGTAATTTTCTCAGGAAATAGTAATAGATTAATTTTATACAGAAATATAAATCAGGAATGAGGTAAAATAGTGCTATTTTTTCATATATTTTCACAAATCACTTCTTAAATTGTAATTATGATCTTGATTAAATCCATGTTAAATTATTCATAGTTATCTGCAATCACAAATTTTAGTTTTTCTAACAATGATGGAGTGGTTATATTTTTAGAAGAAATAAACTGGGTCTAAATATATCTTCAAACTTATTTTGTTACGAAGTATAGATTAATTATATAGTGAAATTCATTATAATAAAAAGCAATAATATACAATGCTTCATAGCTTAGAAAATATCTTTGTTTTTGCAGTGAGGATAAAGTCTGATTTAGTAATATTTGGGATTTTCTGCAGAAATAACAAAAAAAGCATTATTAATGCAAAATTGTTTTCTAAAACTACTATTTTCCTACAAATAATGGGATCAAATGTTTGAAAATGACTGAACTTAAAATCACTACCATTCCAAAAAAATCAACATAAAATGTTTGTTTGAACTGTTTTGAAATTCCATGTTTTCCTGATGTAGGTAATCAAGCACATAAAATACTAATTCATGATTAGATGTTATTCATATTCCAATGTTTTGAGTATTTCTTAGGATCATTCATGAAATTCTCATATTTATATTAACAGAGTAGGATATAATTAATTTTCATAATCTAAAATGTAATTGATTAAATGGTAATATGATGTAAAATTAGAAGTTTTCACACTACTAAAACTAGATTCCAGTCATTAGCAAATCTCCGTATTTAACAACTTACTAAATTTTTGAAGCCTTTGGATTTTGGGTCTGGTTTGGAGTGGATAGATCATCCGTTAATAAAACACATATAGAACAGATACGTTTGAAAAATATCATATAAAATTTTAAGAAATGAATGGTGAATTTATTGAAATTTAAAGTTCAATAGACAAATTGTCACACCAAGGGGACCAGACGAGAGATATGGTATCCTGTATGGGATACTAAAACAGGAAAATAACATTAGGTAAAATCTAAGGAAATCTGAGGAAACAATGTGCTTTTGTTAATAATAATTTATCAAAATTGATTCATTTGTGACAAATGCACTGCACTAATGTAAAATGTTGATGATAGGGGAATATATAGAAACTCTTGCAACTTTTCTGTAATTTGAAAGCTATTAAAAATGTTTATTTAAAAATGTCTTCTCAAAAATAAAAAAAAACCTTAATGACAAGTTAATTGGAAGAATTACATAGTACCTAATTGACAATTAGTTAAATGTATCTAATTATATTAGATCTGAAGACAGATTTGGGGGATTTACAGCAGGTAGTGATGAAAAAAATGAAAATGTAATATTGGGGAATAAAATACAACATTATTATGTGAATTAATTTCATTTCTAACTAAAAGTCATTATTTCAACAAAGTAACATTTTCTCAATGTTTTTTTTATAGATATATAGGATATAAGGTGAAATTAATGATTGTCTTCTATAAGCTCACTCTGAAGGAATTGTGAAACTGGAATAGAAATACTCAATGCGTTTAATAAAATATTTAATAAAAATTATTATTATGTATTTGTGGGGCATGTGGGTGGCTCAGCCGGTTACATGTCTGACTCTTGATTTCGGCTCAGTTCATGATCTCAGGGTGGTGAGATTGATCGGCCCAAGCTAGAGCTCTGAGCTGGGCATGGAGCCTGCTTGGGATTCTCTCTCTCACTCTCCTTCTACCCCCAACTTCCACCCCAATGTGTGCACGTATGCTCACTCTCTCTCTTTCTAAAATACTACTACTACTACTGCTACTACTATTAATAATATGTAATGTGTGATAGATTTAAACTAAAGCATTTAAAAAACATATTTGAAAATGTCCTGTTTGATCTAATGCCCTTAGTACATATTAGTGCCAGATCTTTTTGTAGAGATCACTTTTTTAAAAGATATGTTGTCTTTGTCTCATAATTTATTTTAGAAAATGATCCTAAAGACTTGATTAACTGAATACAGTTCATTTTCAGACATGAATAATTTATAGCTATTTCACTGGATAGAGTTCATTAAATTCTATTGATCCTGTGGTATAATTGTATATGAAATGATTAATACATGAAGTTCAATTATCAGTTATTAAACAAAGACCACTGTCATACATGTATTTCATAATTAACAGACTACTCCAATACACGATGTGGGTTTAAGTAATGAGAATAACCAGGTAATTGAGAGCAAGCTATTATTAGAAGCTGTCTAGTAATAGAAAGTTCATCATTCAATGAATGATTGTTCCCAACTATAGTCTTATTTCTATTTTGTTTCCATCTCTTGCCAAGCTGATCTGACTTTGTGCTAGTTAATTTGAAAGGATGCTGGATTTGGAATTAGTTTGATAAGGAGGGAGAAGAAAGAGAAACAGAGGCCTCGTGATTATTTATACAAATGAAACCAATTAACATAGTCATGTAGAATACCTAATATATAATGCTACCTAGGGAGAAATCTTTTTCTTTTTTCATGTCTGTTTCAGTTATAGGGATGTATGCTTGCGAAACAGAGAAGGATGAGGAATTTGAAGAAGATGCATTTTCTATTATAAAAAGGAATGTGTTGTTTATCATTATAAGGAAAATGTGATCAAATAAGGCATTGCTAATAAATTGTCTCACGTTCTAAAACAATGTCATTGTGCTGCTCTTCCTATTATTTCCACATTCTAACTCTAAATTACTTGATGTAAAGCTGGAAACTTATATTTATTTTTGTATCCTCATAACCTAAGAAAAAGTGCCTTTCACAAAGTAAGCAATCAGTAACAATTTGAATAAAAGAAGAAAACAGCAAAGGGAAGAGTGAACAAATAAACAAATGACTTGTAAATTATATATTCGGGCTTAAATGAATAAGTTGTAATAGGTTTAGATACATGGAAAGATTTGTTCCACAAAGTAATACTCTTTCAAAATAGAGTGAGTATGAGAAAAATCAAGATTTCAGACCTGAAATAGCAGTAACATCACTCATAACTAACATTTATTGAATACTTGCTACATCCCACTTACTCTTCTAAAGGCCATGCACAATTAGATTTCATTCTAGATATAAATCTATGCATAAAATGCTAATTTAATTTATACTTACACTATTATTAAATTTTGTAGATTCTTCATGCACACATCTAGGTTTGTGTATACCTCTTTCACTTCCAGGAGAATTCAGTTACTCTGCCAATAATATGTCACTATAGCCGTCTAGTATTCTATAGCTATCCCTTAATTATTTTAGTGGATATTGTGAAGATGGTAAATAGAACAGCTACCATCTGCCATCCAATGTAAATAAACATTTATCTCAAGTTTAAGGATTGGGCATAAGAAATGTTTTGCTTTAGATATTAAGATAGCAATTGGCTCCTTTTTCTTCTTTCCTTCTTCCTTCCATCTCTTTCTTTCTTTCTTTCTTTCTTTCTTTCTTTCTTTCTTTCTTTCTTTCTTTCTTTCTTTTCTTCCTTCCTTCCTTCCTTCCTTCCTTCCTTCCTTCGATACTTAAATGAAAACAAAATACACATTTCAGATTTTTTCTACTTAAAAGGCTTTCTAAATAGAATTACATTTATTGAAACATTTGTATTTTGACTTGAAATCATTCAGAGCAATTTATTTTATTTTGTGAACTTTTCTTTTTTTTTTTCAGTTTGAGCAGAACATTCTGGGCTTTGTTCAACACATTACTCTTCCAAGCTCTTCTTTGCCAGAGTGATAGAATTGATTAATTCTCTACTGTAGAAGATGTGTGTTAAAGGTGTCTTGTGGTTATACATCCTTGGCTCAGCTCATGAAAGGTAAAGCTAGTTTTAGTCTTTGATTTGGAAATTTTCTTTACGGAATACTGTTTCATCTTTTCTCCACCTACATTGAAAAAGAAAGCATATGTCATACTAGTGTTCACTGTTCACAAAGTATATATATATAGTGTTCTAAAATTACAAAGAAAATGTTATGAGTTTGTACTAGACAGAATGATCTTTCTGTATTTTAAATACTGTGTTTTCTGGTATTGCCTATTTTCTTTCCCAGGTAAGATCAGATAGTTTAGCTGATGAAAAAGAAGCAATCCCCTGCATCTCATAAAACAACTTAGGGGAATAATGCTGGTGGAGATGGAGAGAGCACGTGGGTGTGTATGTGTGTGTGCAATAGTGTGTGTGTTTGTATAATGGATAGGAGCTGGAAGAGACACTCTTACAGGCGCTGGAGGAATGCAATGTACAGGGAGCTGTTGTGTTTGCTTAGCTGAATATGAGACCCAACTTTAAATCTACTGCACTCCTCATGTAATAATGAAAAAAGAAAAAAAATGCCTATAAAAAGTAATTTTGTGTCCAGCAGAAGTCATTTATTTACTTCTAACCAGTGATGTTCATGCTGATGAAGCCAGCACAGAGTTTGAAGTCATTCTATTCCGGGGAAAAAAAAGGGGGGGGGGTTGTTTCCATGTGTAAGTATCTGTTTACATATGAATAAATGCTTTATGTAATTGAACTATATGTAAGGAAGAGATACCATGAAAATTGGCTGACATTAACTATTTAAGTTAATCTAGGAACTACTTACAACTTCTATGTAAGTGTGCACTAATGTATGTGTGTATATATCTACGTCTACACCGGCATATGCATCTAATACACATCTCTCTCTGTATCTCTATATGGCTATCACTCAATCAGTCTATCAATTTATCTACCTATCTCCATAGTTTTTATATTGGAAATTCACTGTAAATTTTCTTAACCATACACATTATAATTAGACCAAGACATTCAGTCATTCTGGAAGAGCCTGAAATTATTGCTTATCCAAATAAATTAAATTTAACCAGAGCAGAACTCGAAATGCTTGGTTAGTGTTCTGTAATTATCAAATATCTACACATATTGGCAATCCTGTGTTTTAATACTTCAGTGTTTTGATTATTTAATGTACTCAATGAGTCTGTTAATCCATCAAAATGGCATTTGCTGAGCTTGATGAAGTCATATATTACTCTATTTATTCTTTGTGACCTAGGCAAATTGTCTTTCACTATGGTTTTGAGTACATTAAAGATTGTTTTAAATACTACCCTGGCAATAAAATAAAGAAGGAAATAGAAACACTGGGTATGGACAGCATGGATATTTTAGTCTCATTCAGCTTTCTTGGTCTTTGATCTTATTCAGCTTTTGTGGAATTAGACTACTTCGTGGAAATTGAAGCTTTAGGTTATATAAACAAATGTCCACACAGGTTCCTAAATTTAATTTGCTTTACTAGTGTGTTTTATGATATTTTCAGAATGGAAGCTACCTCAACATGAATTGTTATTATTTATAAATATTAACCAACACAATTAGCATATATTAGGAAGGAAAATCACAAGCAGCCACAATCTGCAAATATGTCAGGCATTTTTTCTAGTCATAGTGAATACACATGGAAATACCTGTGTCTGCCTTGTACATGTTTTATATCTTTTTTTTTTAAGATTTATTTATTTATTTCAGAGAGAGAGAGGGAGAGAGGATCTCAAGCAGACTCTGTGCTGAGGGCAGATATGGGGTTCGATCTCAGAACCCTGAGATTAGGATCTGAGTCAAAACCAAGAGTTGGAGGCTTACCTCACTGTGACATCGAGGTGCCCCTGTTTTACGTCTTTCTAAAATACGTCTCTCTTTTCGATGTCTCCTTTAACATCTACATTTTGTTTCTGAATTTTCAACGTGATCCATGAAAACATTGTACAGAAGTGAGGCTCCTGATTTTGGGGTAACAACTTGCTGATGTTTCCCTCCTTTATCACATACATTCCTAGGGTTAGAGGAGGTCCTTGCAGGGTCAACCACCTTACTTCTCCCTAAGAGAGAATTTATTTAAACTTTCATAGGAAGTTGATATTCTATCACCTTAAGGGTCAATATCAAGGTTTGTTCTACATTCTCTTAAAGCAAACTACTGTAGCAACTGATAGTCCTTCTGTTCAGAAAGTTGTTCTGAGCTCAAGAAGAATATTTGTCAATTTAAAAGAGAACTAGTCGTAGACATTGCCGTATGAAGTGAGAGTTTCGTTTACTTTATTGCTAAATTCCATTCCAGGGGCGCCTGGGTGGCACAGCGGTTGAGTGTCTGCCTTCGGCTCAGGGCGTGATCCTGGTGTTGTGGGATCGAACCCCACATCGGGCTCCTCTGCTATGAGCCTGCTTCTTCCTCTCCCACTCCTCCTGCCTGTGTTCCCTCTCTCTCTGGCTGTCTCTATCTCTGTCAAATAAATAAATAAATAAAATCTTAAAAAAAAAATAAAATAAAAAAAAATAAATTCCATTCCAACAAAACCCTATTAATTTATCAAATTTTGTTCAATTTATTTCACAAATATGTTTCCCATTACTTTGTAACTTCTTTCTTTTTTAATGATTATTTTTAAGTATATAATTATAAAATAACGTATTATTCATTAAAATGCATTTCTTTTGCTTTAATATTTACTTTCTAGTCATTCTGTCTTTGTCTTCTTATCATAACATTCCTATTTTTCCATTTTTAATATACATAGAATGTATATTTGGTCAAAATATCTTACATAATAAAGATACTAAAGAAAGTTTTGGCAAAGTACCAATGAATTCAAATATTGATTTTTCAAAGTAGAAATTTAAATGTATACAATTAAAAATATGATGTTCCTGTTGCATGCTGTGGGAGCCTTAAAACGCCTGGGTGTCTTGGTTGTTCATGAACTCAGGATGCTGTGATCAAGCCCCAGGTCAGCAGGGAGTCTGCTTGTCCCTCTCTCTCTACCCCTCCCCTCACTCATGCCCATACGCTCTCTCTCTCTCAATAAATAAATAAAAAATCTTTAATAAAAAGAAAAAAAAACAACTATGGATTCCACTGTACATAAACAGACCCACCCCTCATTCCTTCCACACACACAAATACAACCTATTGGGAGTTTCTTTACCTTCTGGTAAACGCATCAGCTGTTTTACTTTTTTTCCCAACACTTCTCTCACTGTTTCATCATTTTCTGTTCCTTTCCTTTAATTAGGAGCTAGAAATGAAGCATGACAAGTCACTTTCCCAGTGGAAATGGCCTTGGAATTTCTTCGCACTTTCCTGGGTACCTTAGGTTTTTATATTTTACTCCCTCTAAAAATTAGACACTTCCCATGCTCAAGGGATAGATTACCTACGAATCTAATGAAGTTTAATGCTCAAACCTCCTAATTTTCAAGACCTCACGAATGGCCCTAACAAGGTGTTCATATAGCCATGTATTTTTGTAAAACTTCCAGTCTGAATTTCCTTCTGTCATAATGTCATTCCTCCTGGGTGACATTGAACTGGCCTCGAGGATTCAGGGAAAGTTGTCAGTAGCTCGTTGAGTTTACACTGAATTTGAGTGAGGGGTATATATTTATGTGTGTGTGCTGCAGTCATTTTTTTTTTTTTTTTTTTTACAAATGTTAGTTAAGTTGCTACTTGTCCAAGTACAGAATCTGCTTCTGGGAATATTTCAATTGCTTATGATTTGGTTCCTATCATTGCATAATAACTGTAGAAGTGCTTTCACTTCAGGAAGAGATGGAGGGACCCCTGGGTGGCTCAGTCCGTTAAGCGTCTGCCCTGGGTTAGGGTCATGATGAGCAAGCCCCGCATGGAGCTCCCTGCTTAGTGGGAACCTGCTTCTCCCTCTCCCGCATCCCCTGTTTGTTCTCTCTCTCTTTCTGTCAAATAAATCAATAAAATCTTTTAAAAAAGGAAGAGATAGAGATGGGGAGAGAGAGACACAGAGAGAGAGAGAGAGAGAAACACAGAGAACAATGAAACACAAACCACGCATCTGCTTTCCTTTTTTTTTTTTTTTTTTTGATAGAAATTGTGGTGGCCCTAAGAATGTGCCTCTCAGATCTCCAGGGAGCGTAACTGTCTGTAGGGCTCAGCATTTTGAAATCCATCCCAGTATTGGACTGAAGCCTTGATTTCCCCGACTGCTCCCTGCCAATGACAGTGTGGCAGGGGCGTCAAGGCAAGTACACTCCTGGAAGGTGCAAAACTCCTCTGACAAACACCTTTGGCTTTTTGACTTCCTGACAGTCTTGTGGACCTTTCCTTGGAACTACAGCTCAGTCTCAAAGGCTTCTATCCCACTTTCCTTTCTTCTGGCTTTCTCTCCCTCACTCGCCATCAGATTTGCATCCTTGTCTGATACTGACTGCCTCATTTCTTCTCACAGGCATTTTCATAACAAGTTTGCTCCTGTCTTGGCCTCTTTTCTCAGAGCACCTGGATTAACACCGGAATCATATGAAATATAATTCAGGAGAAGTTTTTTTAGTTTTTTTAGTTTGAGGAGACAAAGCTAAAGCAGTACGACAAAAACATTAGAATGTCTAAAATGGCTTCTACAAAAAACACATTTTATAGCGTTTTATAGAATTTTCCCCAAATTTGACAATAGCCTTAAATTTTCCATTATCAATACATTCTGGTTATCCTGAAAAAAATTCTGAACTATTAAAAATGAAAACAAATTACAATCCTCAATGCCAGGAGACACTGATTAGGTTTCTATTCTCTCTTTATAAAATCATTATCATGTGATGTATTTAAGGGATTTTACGTCCAAATTGTATGTACGTATAGGGGAATATGATAAAGGCTTGTCAGACATTTAGTTAACAAAATTATGTTGCTTTATTAGATTTTTTTGTTGTGATGGTCCTATTAGCTTTTACAATTTTGTAATAGTTATACTTTTTCTCAGTCTATAAAGTACTTTTATATCTAATATTTAATCCTAGATTTATGTTCTCTTTCTTTTTTTTTTTTTTAACAATTGTATGCATTTATTTGAAGAGAGAGAGAGCATGTACACATGCATGTGTGAGTGGGGTGGGGAGAAACAGGAGCAGAGGGGTTGGGGAGGGACAAGCAGATTCCCTGCCCAGCATGAAGCCCAGGCAGACTCCATCTGAGGACTATGAAATCATGACCTGAGCCAAAACCAAGAGTGGGATGCTCAACTGACTGAGCCACACAGGTGCCCACAGATTTGTGTTCTTTTTCTTAAAAAGTATCTCCCAAATTATATAATCTTCAGATGCCACAAAATGTCCATCCCACCCACTTCTACATTGGGAGGGGGTAAAGAAGGAGCAAGGCAGGTGAAAAGTAGCGTTAACCAATCATTGCCCCGACCCCAAATTACATTTTGAGGAAGAATAGAAGAGGAGGGAATATACTGCTTTCTGCTATTGCTTCTAATTTTGTTTAGTAGTGATTACCAAGAGGTTCTTTTTGTTGGAACTCTTTCCCATCTATTTAGTCATGGAAATTTTTTTTTTTTT
>NW_024424452.1:57721480-57769994 GCF_017311325.1 Ursus maritimus
TTTTTTTTTTTTTACTTTGGTACTAATAATGCAGTATTAGAATTTAATTTTTTGTTCATATATGCTCTTCCTTTTAAGCATACTTATATTTTTATTTATAGATTTGTTAATTTTAAATTATAATAATCCTTTCCTGAGTAAAGTGTGATATGATGTTAAAAAGTAACATTTTTGCATAGACACGCCATGGTTTTGTTAACACATTATTTGATGAAATTATTTGATTACTTTTGTGTCCAGTTTGAAATGCTTTCTGTCCCTTTATTTTGAAATCCTCCTTTTCTTTTTTTCAACTTTTCTCCATGCAGGTCTCTATTTTCTTTTGTTCCTTATCACATTTATATTTTATACAATTTTGCATCTATTACCCTTTCTGTCATATCTGTTTCTTTTTCTTCATTATTGAGGCAAATCTCTACCACCTGGATCTATTTTCTGTGAACTCAAGAATTCTCAAGTCAAGTCTACACAGCAACATTTTATGCTAAATGCACTTCTTTTATCATCCCATTCCTATTTGGGAAATTTATACATTTTACCTCCTCACCCTGAATTCCCCATTGTTTAATGTCACCACAATATACCTATTTATATGCACAGGAGCTGATTGGATAATTATTCTCTGATATTTATGTCTATCTTTATCTGTCTTACATTTTTACCAGATGCAGAAAATGCTATCCACATTTTTGGCCTATTGCTAACATTTTCCCTTTATTTCCTTGTTCTAGCTAAAGATACCAGCATTTTCATGGAAAAGGTTTCCAGCCTTCTTGATGGAAATCTAACCTGAATGCCAGAGAAAAGCAGTGTTTTCAACCTGACAACGCTGCGAAGAAATATGTGAAAAGAGAAAGACAATAAAAGGCTGACAGCTGATATTGGTCAAATTGAGCAGTTGCTCACAAGAACAGAACTCTGCCAAATTAGAAGCCTTTTTTTTTTTTTCTAGCAGATCTTAAATAGCAGTGCTTTGCAAACGTCATCTAAAAATTCCCATGCTGTTTTTACTTTGCCCATGGGAAAGAAACAAGCCTGGCAAAATAAATATGAACTTATATTTTGCAAAGAGAGCGAGAAAAACTGACTTGCAGCCTATTGAGTTCTTTTGAAATTACCTTCTCTATTTATCAGTAGCTTGCAGTCATCACTGTATAAAACTATGTCATAAAATCAACTACCGCTCCCTTAAACATAGTGTCATTTAAGGTTGTATTTTTAATACTAACAACTAAATGTATTTATAGGGTCATTTATATAATATTATACAAGATTCTATAAGTAAACTATAAAAATATAATTTATCAAAAAGGAGATTTTATGATCTTCAGAGATAGGAAAAGAAACCAGAAAATAAACTCAGATTTATAACAAAATGCATCATTTTTGGTGCCATTGTAAAAGATGTTTTTTTAAAAAATTTAAATGCCAATTATTCATTGCTAATATATGGAAGTACAATTGATTTTGTAGGTTGACTGCACACTGCAATTCTCTTAAGCTCATTTATTAATTCTAGGAAACTTTTTGTAGATTCTTTAGAATTTTCTACATAAACAATGATTCCATCTATGAACAGAGACACATTTACTTCTTTTCATTATTATATGCTTCTTCCTTTTTTTTTTTTTTTTTTTTTGTCTTGTTGCAGGGGTTAGGAGTACTACGCTGAATAGGAGTAATCAGAATGGACATCATTGCCTTGTCGCCAGTCATAAGCTGAAGTGGGTAGTGTTTATGCAAAGAAATAAGAATCGCTTTCTTTCTGCTAAGTCTTCAGTGGGAGGGTTTCAGTTTGTCTCCGTAGAAGTTGAAATTGTTTGGGGATTAACTGTTGTTTCACTGTAACACAGGCTCTAAATTCCTAAAGGGCTACTTTCTGTTCAGAGTAGATGTTTCATTTACCTCAGTAACTGTTTGATTCTGAATTGTAGATCTCCCCTTTGTGCTGTACCTCAGAGAAGACTTCTTTATTCCCTTTTGTTCTCCTCCTACCACCAGAAGTTTTGCTTTAACTGTTAATAATTTTGACTAATTTGGTCTGAGAAGTTAGTATTGCAGGGGTGTGTTTTTCTGTTTTTCTGATTAATCCTTAGTTTTAAGCATGCACTCCATCTCTGGGTCTTGAGGGTACAGACATTTCAGTTCCTCGGCCCCTCCCCCGCCTCTAGTGATAGATAGTCTCAATATTGCCTTTCTCCGAAGAAAAGAGATCTCCTTTCCTTTCTTGACCTGCGCATGGTTTCTGCCCATGACAGGCACTTCATACACCTCTTTCCAACCTTTTTTGTGAGTACCAAATATGGAATGAAGAAAAACAGCATGCAAGAGCCTTGGGACTCCCCCAGTTCTGCCCTTCCTCCCAATGGTTATCACTATTCTTCCAGCTAACACTTGGCCATCACCGATTAATCAATTATCGTAGTTACACTTCTTACTGGTATCTGGTTGTTTCTACCAGAGATGAGTATATTGCTTGATCAGTCAGCTGTCTGACTGGTCTGATAAAAAGTAACACATGTGAAGGTAGTCTGGTTTTGTTTTCATTGTAAGTGAAGGCAACACTTACAGCTCTTTACTTCCTGGAGTAGAAGGCAGAGCAGCCAAGAATCTTTTAAACTGTTAAAAATTAATATGATGATTTGAAATTAAATGCAGAAAATTGAACCATTATAAAGAAAGGAATTACCCTTCTTAATAAGAGCAGGAAAATATTTCTCATCACGTTATAGTCTTTTGTTTCTATCCCTGACAAGAGGCTTAGAGACTGAGCAGAGAAGTGAGCAGAGACATGCAAGCATTAGGCCAGAAAAAAAGCACATTCTGCTCATTAGAAGACGGGTATGACTCCCTTTAGATCTTCATGACTTCGCAAGATGAGTGACCCGATATTCCACAGTCTAGCCAGTTCTCCTTCTAGGGAATCAGGTATAAATGCTATCAATACATGCCAATGAGAAGAAAATTGTGTTCTGCAAACATAACCGGATCAATGTCAGACAGAAGAGTAGGAGAGTAAGCCATATATTACCTTTTCACTGTTTTTAGCCAACAAATAAGATTAATGAGCTCTAAAAGAGTGATGAAGGGAATCCAGCTCATGACGAGGATTGGGTCTTACACTGAACTAAGCAGCAGAGGCTGTGTCCTCCTTGAGTGAGCACTCACTGAAAGCAGATGCACGCAGTAAAGGCATAAGCCTGGGAAAGACCCATCAAGTTTCTGAGTTTTTATACCAATCCAGGAACAAGACTTTAGATTAGCTTGAATATCATGAGATTCATCCACCCCGTCTCTTATACTGGCTACTGATTCTAGACTCAATTCTGTGTTCTCAGGGTTAGGGTTCTGTTTTCTCCTTCTTTTAAACTACTCTCCTGAAGTTTATCTCAAACAACATGCCTCTTTTCTGAAAACTGTGTAAGAAGCACAATTTTAGACATAAGAGATTCTTTTAGGAAAATCTGCTTTTACAAATATAAACCAAATTCAATCGAGGCAAAAAACAAGCTAAGAGAAGGAGCCATTTAACAATTCTTCAACTGATAAAATTATTAGGAAAAACAAACAAACAAAGGAAGAAACATGGGCCCGAAGGATTGGTATAACAATAATTTGCAGCTGCTTTTGTCCTGAAGAAGAGGAAATGAAAACAAAGTAAATGATTGGCTTCCTAGTGAGAAGGTTTAAGTTCAAGTTCATGCTTCCATGTGAAGGAAAGGTAAGTGTCCTTTAAACCCAAGAGAAACTTCTCATACTTCCCAGTTCCCTACCAGGAGTTGCCCCTTCAGATCCATGATTGTTTTCTCTGTTCCAATACACAAATCTTCAGGGACTGTATCATTCAGAATCTCTTGGTTTTTAGTTTTTTTTTGCTTTGACTAATGGGAATCGCTGGTTGGAGATTAGAAGATGGAAGGAGACAACAATATGGCTACATATTTGCCCACTCTTCCTTGCTTGGCTGTTGGTCTGGCTCCTCTAGGGTACTTCCTTGTGACATCCTCAGTCTTCACTGGGTTCTAGTAACGTCCAACATGGGATCTTCCACTGTTCCCTTCAGGCTTTAGGTGACAACTGGTTTCCATTGTTTCTCACCTAGGGGCACCTTGCCACCTTTGGTTAATCTTGTTTATGCTTCTGAAAATTGCCCCTTTAAAAATAAATATTCCCTTCAGTGAAACACCTTTGGAGCAGTGTTTAATTTATATTTGTTTCAATTTGTGTTTTTCCTCTCATGTATTTATCACTGAGTTTCTCAGAGACTACTTCCTGTTGGCTATAGTTTTTGATGGAAGTGCCACTTGATGTGATAGTTCTCTATCTCTTTATCTCACCTCAGAACTCGGCATCTGTGTTATCACCACAGCCAGCTCACTCTGGGGATGGGAGTGTCATTTTAAAATCCTTTTAAATGTTAGAATAAATTTCTTTCTGTAAGCATAAATGAGAATGGACTTTCTGTTATACACTAAGTAACACTCTTTCGTATTCCCTGGAAGCAGCAGCTCAGAGTTTTTAACCAGTAGGCGACAGTATCATGAAAAGCCTTTACAGCCAGCTTTAAACAACATTTGTTCTTTATCTAGCAGGTATATTTTTAGCTTTCTGCTCATAACTCAGAAAGAGGAGTTAAATTTCTACTTTAGAATCCCCAGTAGTAAATTTGAGCACACTAAACTTTCTATGACACCTCTGATTTTTATATCATCATTATCTTTATAGCCTGGCCTTTGAAGGGACTGGTAATTCTAAGGGACTTTGGCCTCTTTTGCCATAACATATGTTTAAAGAGATAAAATTTGCTTAAAAAGAAATATATATATTATATTAAAATGTAAAAAAGATATTTTTGATATCAACTGTACCATAATTTAAAACGTTTAAATCCATATTAAAAATATAAGTAGATAATACACACACACACACACACATATATATATATACACACATACATACACAGAGTGCTCTTTAAAATTGACAAAGGAGCCAGCCAATATAATAAGGTTAAAAAATACACTATGTACAATACAGTAAGGTTAAAAAATATGGTAAGGTTAAAAAATATGGTAAGATTAAAAAATATTGTAAATGAGTAAGTTTGAAATTTGGATGTTACTAAATGGTATTAGTTCCATGAGACTAAGAATACCTAGATCATGTCTTAACCGTCATATCTACCAATGATACAGAAAATATTAGATAACAGCAGAAAAGAGATAAATTGCAAATTTATTATGTCTGCTCATGTATCCTTGTCAGATTTAGGTTTTGAGACTAAGGATGGTCTTTTTAGTTCATCCTCAGCGCTGCCCCAGATAATCCATGTGTAGTCCTGCATTTTGTGGGATGCCCATGTTGAGAAGAATGACAGGACCTTGAGAGGGCTCTTTATATGTTACCATAAATTTATTTTCATTTTAGACCTAGAAATGTCACTCAGTTGAAAATGCAATCTGATAATGTCTTAAGCTATGACTTTTTAGATTCTATCCTCTTTACCACTAATGAATTTATTGAGAGAAGGGTATGTGCTAACAATGGGATGATTCCAGGTCTTAAAAGAGGGATAAAAAGTTCTCCTCTCAATGAGTTCATTTAAACTAACTCAGAACATAATAAACTGAATGTTACACAGCAAAATTTGGGTTGTTTTCTAGAATTTTAATAAGAGTGTTCCAGCAAGTATTTCTCAAAAAAAAAAAACCCACAAAAACCCAAAAACAAAACACAAAACAAAACAAAACAAAGAGTCCAATTAAAATAGGGTTGGGCCAGAAAGTGTATATTTTTGTCATTGTATATTTTTTGTTGTTGCTACATAGCGTTTGTTTTTATTGATAATAAATTTGGGGAGTATTTTGAATTAGAGGTCAACTTGAATAATTTCACGTTGTTTTCTCTGTATATTTAGGAAATACAATTCTATGTTTACTTCAAAATCCAACTGAATTAAAATTACATATAAAAGTTCCTCCATAATTTAGAATATCTCATTTCATAAACATATTTCCCAATATTACTGTCTGGAATTAGAAAGTCTAAAGCACTTCTGATTTTTATGTTTCTAGGCTAGAGTTATTGTAATCATAGAAAGTACTTGTGCTTGCAAAATAACACTTAACCATTACTGAGATGAGAGATGTATTTATAAGTCCTTCCATTAAGCTGAATCTAAGCTCGAGATTTTTTTCCTTCTGGCTCTTAGCAAGTGCTATGATCATATGCACAAAATTGTGATGGGATTACGTGTGTGGGTTTGTGTGTGTGTATGTGTATGTGTTTTTGTGACAGACAGAAAAAGAGAGACAGACAGACAAAGCAATGAGAGGAAAGAGTGTGGAGAGAGAAATTGATTCCTAGAGAAATGGTTGAAATAACATAAGATGGTAGACCAAAGTTGAATTAACAATGGTTTCAGAAGTCTCATCAGATAACAAGAAAAAGAGAGCATTTGTGCCAGATGAAGACACATAGTTGCCATTGTCTCTATTATTTCAATATAGCACCTGTGAATAAAGCTCTTTGCCTGTGATTCATAAAAAAACCATTTTATTCAAATATAAACCACAGTTAATGAAGTTTTCAAGATTTGTAAAATAAGAAGCATTTCTAATAATAATCTCATAGATTGTATTAAAACTATTTTAAATTATGAACCTTGACTATTTTAAGTACTTACTGAGTGTATTTTTATACATAGCAGACATATTATCATTAGTTTTCAAGACAGTATATTTATTGAATTGAAAACTGCCATGCCATGATATATACTATTAAGTTAATTACTAATGAAATATTTATAAACATCTCCAAGTTATTAGTACTTTTTAATACGGTTTTACACTATATAAAATGTCCCATATATTGTTATGTACTCATTACAGCAACAGTGTTAGTGATTCACAATAGGGAGGCAGTCATTAGGAGGCTCACTGAGTGGTGAAAGGCCTCAGAGATCCAGGAAGATTAGGCCATAATCCTGGCCTCTGTCACCTACTTCAGTGGCCCTTGATGGGTTCTCACACAGGATTACAAAACTAGTGACAGTATCACTAAGCATACATCACACAAAGCATTAAAAACATAATAGTGCTTATTGACTAAAGCAAACTGAATAAATCTATGAAAGAAAACAAGAATGATTTCAGGTATAAATTTATTTCCATAATTTATTCATTCCAAAAATATTTATTAAACAACCATTATACGTTAGGCACCATTGTAGGTAATGAAAATTCTATAGAAACAAATAAGACACATAAATCTTTGTCTCATAGAGTGTACATTCCAGTGGAGAAACCAGACACAAGAAAAATCAATCAAACATCTATTATGGTGGATAATGGTAGGTGATAAAAATTAGTAATATTAAAGTAGGAAAGGGGAAGCCTAAAAGCAGCAAATAATGGCCAGGACCTTAATAAAAGGTGTGGTCTGAGAAAAAGTGTGAAGGGAATGATATCTATGTAGATAATTAGTGAATCAGTCTGTGTTTAACCAGAGATCCAGAAAGAACCAACAGGAGATATGTATTAAGATATTTACTGCAAGGGGCTGGTTTATGTGATAGCAGGGGCTGGCTAGGAAAAGCTGAAATCAATAGGGAAGGCAATGAAAAAGGACAGTGCAACTTTTGTGCATGAGCTAAAGCTGCTATCCACAGGGAGAATGTTTTCTTCCTTTGGGTTGTCTCAACCTATTGACTCGGGCCCACTCATTATCTGGACTAATCTCTCCTACTAAAAATCAACTGACTGGATTTCAATCATATCTACAAAATATAGTCATAACATCTCCTAGATTAGTGTTTGATTAGCTGGGGGGGGGACTATAGACTTACCAATTTGATATATAATACTGACCATCACACTGGGGGCAGCATTCAAGGCAGAAGGACAAGTCAGTCAGTAACAGCAAGGTCCTGAAAGACCACACCTAGTCTGTTACTGGAATAGCAAGAAAGCCAATGTGTCTCGTGTGGAGTGAATGAAAACAACAACTCTGAGAGATGAGAAGTCAAAGGGACAACTGGCAAGCCAGATTTATGTTGCATTTTGTGAGTTATAGTCAAAAGTTGTACTTTTACTCTCAGTGAGATGGTGAGACACTTCAGGATCCTGAGCATAACTGATATGATCTGAGTTATACTTTACGCCATTTCTCTGGTTACTCTGTTCAGATTAGACGAATCAGAACAAGAATGATATCAGTGGGAGGCTTGAAAATAATCCATGGTGGTTTGAGAACAGTGTGAGTTTTTATATTTTCATAATATGTTGAAAACAGATCCATGAACATTCGATGGGCTGGATGAAATAGAGATTCTGATATTTTGGCTAGAGCAACCAGAAGAATGGAGTTGACTCTAATTAAGAAGGGCAAGACGACAGGAGCTTTATAGAAGAGATATCAAGAGTTCAGTTGTGTATTTGTTGCATATCAAATGCCTATTAGGTATTCAGAACGAGATACCAAATTTGTGGTCTTGAGTTCAGAGAATAGACACAAGTTGATGCATCAACCCCTGGACGGTACTGAAAGCTGTGAGTCTGAATCAGAAAATGGTAAGGAAATTAAAGCATTGATTAGGTTTTTCAGACTTTTAATTGTGACTTTTTCATTGTTTTTAAACTTCTTTTGACTTCTGATTGATTTTCAAGAAATTACACACTCACAGTAATTTGAGAGTTTGCATAATGTATAGAGTGACATAAAAGTCACTCAGAATCCCACCACTTAGTGCTGAATGACGTTACATCTTTGGCATGTTTTTTTCCCAAATTGTTCCTATCCATTTTGTTTCTTCACTTACTTGAAATGACAGAATATATGAATTTTCTAACTATTTTACTTCAAATTACATTTAAACATTTTCTTTAATGACTGCATAATATTCTACTGTATATAATACACAATTCCTCGCTAATTTTTCATTTATTTTTTCTCTACTCTCTGTTATAAACATCATAGCAATGATCTTCCTTATTTATTGTTTTAATCATCATTATATGTCATCATAGACATTTGTTACATAAATTTGATCACAATTTTCAGATACTCAATAATTGACACAGCAGTTTGACAGTATGTTTTATGGTATTGCTAGCCTGAAATGCTAGTTTATAAATAAGGATCAATATTTTGAAGAGTGTCTTAAGTAATAAAAACACGGAGACCAGAAATGGTGTGTTGTAAATGAAAAGAAATCATCTCTTTTCAGCAAACTTAGGCAATCAGGGATGATTAAAATAGCCTGTTTACTGCTGCAGGAAGATACAGTCTCTGTGCAATTTAGACGACCTACTTCCTAGAAATAAATGAGACAAGCTGCTTAAATATGTGTGTCACCTAAGATAGAGAAAATGATGTTTAGAAACTTTTTTATCTCCCTATTTCATGAGAAGAAAAGTTCTCAGACATCCTCAAACTTATTCTCACAAGACATGCATCAAAGGCCTAAATCTCAACACACCAATTTCTGAGCTTTAACTTACCAAAGACTCTTCCATCCCTAGTGAGCAATTTCTACTTTTGCAAAATGGCAGAAAATGTCACATTTGACAACTACTCCCAGAAATCAGTTTCACTCAAAAGAGGCTATTTGTGAAAGAAATTCATACACATACTGAGTCTTGTAGAAATCTAAAATGAGATTAAAAACAAACCTTCTTGAGTTCCTTTAGACCTTTTTGCTCCATTGCCCTTTGGTTTTCTACATCATTAGTGTTCCGGGTTTTGCTGGATTTCCTTATTTCCTAGCTGCTGGTTATTGCCACTTTGATCCTTGCATGAAAGTGTCCAGCCTGTAATGAGTCACTTTAATTTGGTAGCTCATCTAGGAAATCCTTTTTTTCAAAATTCAAATTAATATTTTAGATCCTTATTAGTACTGGGGCATTGATGCTCTTTCACCGACCAGTGGAACTGCCTTAATGAGACTGTTACTAAATGAGTGCTGGATGAGCTAAAGATTGCTTCTGAAATGATTTGTTTCCTATAACCCACTGATATAAAAAAAGGGCATAATATTTCCTTGAAGATATCAACAGTGCTGAATGAAAAACAAATGTAAACTTTATTAATATTTAATTGCAAATGGAAATCTACCCATTGAAACTATAGCAAGAAAATTACTTTAGTGTAAATATAACCAAAGCTGAAAGTCAAACTCATACATTTAAATAAGCAATCAGTTTAAATAGATATAAATTGTATAGTAAAATTTTGTTCAGGAGAGATAAAATAATTATGTTAGATGCTATCTATATATGTAGATCTGTGTTAGTTTATCTACCTTGTTAATGTAATATTTGCTACAATGCTATAATACAATGATATGTTATCTACATTAAAATCTGAAAGGTTCCAAAATTATAATGCCATTAAGTGTGTGTGCAAACAAACCATCCCAAACAATAAGCTGAAGCTGAACTAATTTCAAAAAGCTAAATCAAATGTGAAAACAGGGAAAAATCACAATGAATAAAATTGCCCCAGCAACCACAGTGAGCATACAGACTAATTAATATCTTCTTGGGCTCATATGACAGTCACTTATTAGTTATTAGTATACTTCAATTCCTCTAGGAGTTTACTGTTTAGAACTCACATTTTTTATTTTTATGAGACAAACTAATAATGTTGTGTTTTTAGGCAAAACAGTTTTAATTTCAAAATGAAAACATTTATTTTCTTTTACTCAAATAGGCTTGCCCCTTTTCAAGAGGCACAACTTCAACCGGAGAAAGCCTGTAGAGTTTATTAGCAATGCTATTAAAATCAAAGCATGGAATAATTTTAATGAGAGAGAGAGAGAGAATGGTATAGAGAAGGATACAGAAGTTTGGAGAATCTGAGTTCAGTTTGTGAATCTGGGTGAATTGCTTACTTCAGAAAGTCAAATTTTCATCATCTGTGAAGGAGGGAATTGGACTCAGCACCTCCTAAGCCTCTTTCTAGTTATCAGGTTTAATAATTCTATGAAAATGGTGAAGCTCTTTGTCATTCAAATATCCAACAGTGATGGGGCCTCAGATAGGGACAGTGGCAGAGACAAAGAACTGGTCGAGTGGCAGTGTCCTCATGTGGAATCTGCCTTGGTTTTTCACTAGGCTTTAGTGGGGCTTAAGCAAGGTAATCTGTATGTTAGTATTTTGAATACTGTAACCCCCTATACGAACACAAGTTATTAGCAGAGCACTTAATCATCTTTAGTTTAAAATCATATTTTAATACTCCTGAAACCAACATTACACTATATATTAACTAACTAGAATTTAAATAAAAATTTGAAAAAAATAAAAAATAAAAATTTAAAGCAACATTTTAAAATCACTAAAATAAAATCATATTTTTATTGCTTGAAAGTGTGTTATAACTACCCTTGCAATGTTATTTGGCCATCCAGGGTTGTAGCCCTGGAAAAAGTCGGGAAGTTCAAAGAAGAAATAAGGAACCAAACTAGGTAGAGATGAATAAAGCAACTGAAGCACAAGTACTGATTTTGGCAATTGGTAACCATAAAATCTTGAGCAAATTACTTTCTCTTCCCAGACCTCAATATACTCACCTATAAAGTGAGGATAATGAGATCTACATCATAAAGGCACTGTGAAACTCACATGAAATAATATATGCAAAAACATCTAGCGTACGTTTTATAGGTGGATGTTTCTTAAATTTAATTGAATTCTCAACTTCTCTCTCACCCTCACCATCTTATCCATTTGTCATAGAAATCTGTTAAATCTAGTTCATAAATATCTCTCAAAATTCACCTTCCTTTTCATTTCTACTGCCAATAGTTTTGTTGGAGCCTTTATTACCTATTTTATGAACTGATAAACTCCTAACGTTTGCCTCCTGTGTTTCCATCTTGTAATTTATTCTCAACTTGGCTATCAAAATCACCTTTCTAAACTGAGTATATGATCATTTCACTCCTCTGCTTAAAAATTTTGGATTGGGAAAAAAAGTAGAATATGGATCTTCCCCCTTCTTCCCTTGATACACTCTTCAAATGTACTTCCATGTCACTCACCCATCAGTCAAACTCATTACCTTTAGCTGTGTTAAGATTTTTCATATTTGGCATCAGATTATGTTTCCAATTTTCATATTGCTACCTTAGTTGCCAGGCAGCATTCTACCCAATTGTACTCTACAAGTACACTCCGCTCTTTCATATAAACATGTCTCTACCTCTGCCATTATTTCCGCTGGAGATCTCCTTTTATACTCTCTCTGCAGCTAAAAATTTCTATTCCTTCAAGAATATGCCTCCATTGTTGCATTGCCTCTGTTCCTGAACCTTGGCTGAAACTCCAAGGAAAATTATAAGCACTTAAAAAATGTAATGTGAAGCCATTGGTTGCTTGGATTATAGTGCAATTTTTGGTTTACGTATTTGTATTTGTCTGTTTGTTTTCTTCCAGGGATCTCTGAGCTTCTGAGATGAAGAGCAATTTGATATGCCTCTTTATATCCCAACTTCTCCCTGTGCCAACCGCTGCACTGTAGTACCAGAGGCCGGAAACATTTGTTTAAAAGGATGTTATTAATTCTGTGAAACTTGTTTATGGTCCATGATTTTCTCTTATAATTTAGGGATTCAAGTGGTAGACTGTAAGGGCAGATTTTTTGTTTTGTTGTGTTTTTTTGCTTGTTTGTTTAATTAGGAATTTAAGAGTCATATGAGTGGAGAGGATAAGGAATTTCAAGTCTGACCAAGGAACAAGGTATCAGTTTTATGAATTGAAGAAACACTATATACTGGAAAACTCTCAAGAGCATAGAATAATGTTTGATTACCTTCACTAAACAAAAAAAATAGATAGCAAAACTAAATATCTAAAAACCTCTCTTAAAAGCACCTACCACTGCTACCATGTCTTCCCGTTCACTAGTCAACCGCCACCGCAGTTTGGTTTTTGCTATAAGCTCACCGTCTTATAGCAGTTAAACATTTTCATGTTAGTAAATACAGGATATTTTCATCTTCACCTTATGTAATTGACTACTTTAACAATCTTAAAGATTTCTATTTCTTTGTCTTTTCTGACATTGCATTCTTCTGTATTTCTTTTTATCTCTCCACCAACATTTCCAAAATTCTTGTTGACTTCTCCTCTGTATATTGGCCTGAATAAGGGCTCAAACACAGTCCTATCTACAAAAAATCGTGTAAAAGGATTACCATTTTACATCGTTACATACCACTAATAAGTAGATGATTGACAAATTCATATATTTTTCTATAACTTTTCTTCTAAGTTTCATTCTAGAATATTCTAACTGGGTATCTCTTAAATATCTCAAAAAATAATATTTCCAAAAGATGAACCCTTGGTTCATCTCCCAAATCTATCTCCCAAATCCATCTCTATCACCTAACCTGGTTCTCCACATCTCATTAGTGTCATCAGTACTTATCAGTTACCAGAAGTGAAAAGTTATTTATGTTTTTCCTTTACCTCATCTTGCCTCCTTTAAAACTAAAGAATATTGACCCTAAATTGCATATTCGTTCAACCTTCACAGTCAATACTGGCATTTGCCATAGACTTCTAACCAGATCCTGGAATCTAATCTTTATTCCTTTCCATAACAGCAGGAGTGCCTAAGTATATCAGCCTGCCCTCCTTGTTCTCTAACTAGCAATATTCACACACTAACCAAAATTTTAATTTATTATTCTATAAATGTCTCCTTTTTTTCTTTTATTTTTCTGCTTACTCATTTAGGATGTAGGCCACAAGAAGTCATATAGGCCACATGATGTCCACAGTGCCTAGAGAGTGAGTACCTAAATATAGCACGCATTCAATAACAATTTTGGGAAAAGTAAACAAATAAGGGCAAGTATAAACAGGCATATACCTGCTTGGCTAACATCTTCCTAATTTTGCCCAGTTTATACCTGCAAAAGTCCTCTTACATTGTAGTGGGGGGGGGGGACTGTAGAACATGAACATATACTCATAGAAACCCTATGAAGTAGGTGTTATTTCTATAGAAATTTGTGGGAGATTGTGGACAGAAAGATTATGCAATTCACTCCTAGTCCTTTGGATTATAGTCGGCACAAAAGTCTACATTATGCATTCTGAACCATAATATTGTACTACCTGTGGAAAGGTCTATAATCTCCTTAACTAATTTTAGCAGAATTTCAGGTAATGGAGGTTCCCTGTTACATGAAAAGCAGCTCACAGTTAAAATGTTTTGGTGATATATAATGTTAGAGAAGGAAAATACTTAGGAGTTGTAGGCTTTTTGCTTCTACTAGTTACTTGTAAGTATTTGCCAAATTCTCAAAACAACCATCAAAAAGATAGAGTCTCCCTTTTTACAGAGTGAAACTTTTATTTAACTACTTACTACTGATTTTCAAGTTTCCGTTAGTTTCCATACAACTATATGTACAGTTGTCAGATGTGTAAAGCAATAGAACTTAAACTGATGAGAATTTAAAAACATCTGAACATGCTGACTAGTGTGCTTATTTAATGTGAAAAGAACAAGAAATAAATCTGCCCAATCTAGTTGAAGGAGAGAGGAAAGCAAACAGTAAAAAGAGATTTTTTTATATTTCTCCAAAATAATGAGGGTGAAAATGAACACTTACTTCAAAACAAGAAATATATATATATATATATTTAAATTAAACCTTATCTCTTCAGCATAACCATATTGGCTACTGACTTTAGAGCAAGCATTTTATTTGTACATAAGAGCTGTAGTGTGAATGAAAGATAAGAAAAAAGTCCAAAGACATATTAATAATCATAAGCTTTGCATGCTCTGAAGATTTAGCCAGGACCCAGTAGGATATGGAGATACTTATAAATACAGTCTTTGTTGTTAAATCATGAGAAGACTGTAACAAAATATTGCCAAAAATATTAAATTTAAAAAAATCTTCTGGAAAAACATTTAGATTAAATGTGTAGTATAGATTCACTATGAGTAAATAAAGGTATAAGGTTTTTTTTTTTTTAATTTAAATACTGCATTACTCTAATCAGGAAGAGAAAATGCAAAATTAATTTGGGATTTCAGATTAAGTTCCAGGCTCAATCTGATCCCTCAGGAAGCTCTGGAGAGTAAACTACACCCCACAGTTTATCTGTCTAGAGGCAAAGGAACTGGATTTTACAATTCCAAATCTGTCAATGTTTGGTTACAACCACTCTGGGGGGATGAAGATGGGTTAAAAAAAAAATCCCAATTATTTCTGGCTTTTCATCGACAGGCAGCTCCAGTGTTCAAGGGCATTCAGGTGAAGAAATTTATAAGTGCAAATTCTTAACTGCCAAGCACACAGATGTTAGTGGAGGAGCTCCGACCTGGGTGAGTGGTCCGAGGCAGATGGGAGTGACGGAACAGGGCACCAACACTGTCCACTGTACAAAAGTTTTATTAAAATAATAACTTTTTATTGTTTTCTAAAACAAACCCACCCACTGCTAAATATAGAATGCATTTGAACATGTGATAGAGGTGATGGAGAAGTAAAATAAAAGAGCATTTTAAAATATTGCAAAGGGAGGAAAAAAACCCACATAAAGTAAGATGAAATGCCCACCATAATCTGGGATTGAGATGTGCATTACTTACATACCTAAAGTCCAAATTCTATCAGTGAGGTGCCTGGGTATTGTATAATACAGACTGAATTATACAACTACCAGAAAACCATTGAAAATGGTTAACTTGGAGAGGATCTATGTGGTATTTCTAACAAGAGCATTTAGAGTATTCTCAGAGGGACTCTTTAAGTTTACTGGAATACTTTCTGTGGTTGTTTTTTAGAAATCCTTCCACTCAGCAGAACTATGGGGTGGTTTCGCATTTTAATAAAAATATCAATTTTTTAACTTTTCATTTAAATTCCAGTTAGTTAACGTACAGTGTAGATGTACAATATAGTGATTCAACACCTCCATACAGCACCCAGTGCTCATCACAAGTACCCTCCTTAATCCCCATCACCTATTTAACCCAGCCCCACCCCCCCCAACTCCACTCTGTCAACCACTAGTTTGTTGTCTACAGTTAAAGAGTCTGTTTCTTGGTTTGCCTCTCTTGTTCTTTTCCCTTCCCTTTGTTCATTTGTATTGTTTCTTAAATTCCACACATGAGTGAAATGATATGGTATTTTTCTTTTTCTTATCATTTCACCTAGTGTATACTCTCCAGCTCCATCCATGTCATGGCAAATGGCAGGATTTAATTCCTTTTTATAGCTGAATAATATTCCATTGTATATATATCTACCACCTCTGCTTTATCTATTCATCAGTCAATAGATACTTGGGTTGCCTTCATAATTTGGCTACTGTAGATAATGTTATTATAAACATTGGAGAACATGTATACTTTTGAATTAGTATTTTTGTATTCTTTGGGAAAATATCCAGTAGTGTAATTACTGGATTGTAGGGAGTTCTATTTTTAACTTTTTGAGGTACTTCCATACTGTTTTCCAGAGTAGCTGCACCAGTTTGTGTTCCCACTAACAGGTCAAGAAGGTTCCCGTTTCTCCTTACCAGCACTTGTTGCATCTTGTATTGTAAAAATATCAGTCTTTTAAAGAAAAAAATAAACATTTTTTAGTAATTCCATACTAAATATCCTAATTATGCCATTTCTGAAAATGCAACATTAAAGCAATTTGAAGTACCAGTCCATGATCTTCATTACTAGCAGATAAACCATGACTACATTGTTCTTACAAAATCATGAAGTCATTTACTTATTCAACAAATACTTAATTAAGTGCTAACTGTGTGTTAGGCAATGTACTAGGTCATAGAAACACATAGATTAATGAGAACGATATTCTGTCCTCATGGAGTTCACAGTTCTTATGACGATCATTATCCCATTCTATAATTTAGCACAATATTGAAATATGTAATCAGCTGCCTGGAAGTCATTGGTTTTATAGATAACTATGTGTTGAATTACTTACAAAAATTCCCCCTGAAGTTTTCTACAAAATAATCACATAAAGATGATAGATAGATAGATGATAGATATAGATAGATAGATAGATAGATAGATAGATAGATAGATAGATAGATAGATGATAGATAGCATTATATTTAATGCTAAGTTTCTGCTAAGGTGAATTATGTTACATTCAAGCAGAAATAAGTCATATTAAACAAAATATTATAAAAGAGCTATTTCTTACACTGGAAGCCATAATTTTTACCACAAACTTCAATATGTCCAATCTGTGACAATTTTCTATGATAATAATAATAGAGGTATTGTTTCAGCAAGGAATTTATTATACAATGAAGAGATTTAGGAATTTACAGTGTAAGAATATAAAATGTAAGAATGACAGAAGAAATTCTATAAAATGAAAAGAAGTTATTTAGCATAGAATTTAGTTTATTTTAATCCAAGCAAAGTGGATCCACTATGCAACACAAATTAGAAAAGACAGAGATAAATATAAAGAGAAAAGGTAAAATAAATTATGCTAATTTCACCACCAGAGATAAAAAAGCGTAGACTTCTGGTGAAGAATGTTTTTAGACTTCTCTGTGTATGCATATATTTTTTTCCCACAAAAACCAGCATTATACTATGTCCATTGTTTACTACAATGTAATTTTTATTTAGCAGTATGATGTAAAAAGTACCTTTTATCTTTAAAGGTAGTTCTACATAATCATTTTCAAAGGCAGATTACTATTCCATTTCAGGAATAAGTAGTAATTTTTAAATGCAATTCATCCTTTAGAGTTCTAAGAATTCTTACGTATTTAGGTTATCCAACGTGTTGCCAAAATTCTCCTTATAACGTCTTTCATAACTGATACTTATCTCAGTACTATTGAGTAATAGCTATTTCCTCACACTCTTCCAGTTCTGTGTCTCGTTAATATTTTTATCTTAGATTTTGTGTATGTGTATGTGTTTGTGAAATACTTACACTGAAATATGAGCTGTAGATAATGTTACCTAACATGATTTGTGTCACATATGACAATTAATTTTAATATATTCTAAAATCATCAATTCAATGTATTCTTAGTTTATACCTTCAGGGTTATTCTTAGGAGGTCATTTACTAGATCAAGATTATATAAATATTAACCTATAATTTTACTAAAATGTATTATACAGTTTTTGATGTTTTTCTTTGTAGTAAATTAATAGTTGTTAATTGACTTAATAAAATTAAATTAATTAAATCAATTTATTTTAATTTAATTTACTAAAATTAATCTTTTACAAAAACATCTATTCTTTCTACTCAAATAAAATAACTTGTACCAGTATCATACTGCTTTGAAGACTATAGATTTTATTATCTTTTTATTTAAAGTGAATCAGTTTTCCTCTGTATAATTTATAAATCTTATGAATCTATGTATATGCCTTTATTTTTATAGATTAACTTTAGAATCATTTCATTAAGTACCCAGAAAATCTCTTGGGGGTTTTGATTAGAATTAAATTACATTGTAGAATAAAAATAAACAAATAGACTCCTTTAGGGGCACCTGAGTGGCTCAGTCCATGGAAACTGTGACTCTTGATTTCAGCTCAGGTCATATCTCAGCGTCATGAGATCGAGCCCCACATGGGGCTATATGCTCAATGAGAGTCTACTTGGGATTCTCTCTCTCCCTCTCCCCCAGCCCCTCCCCCTTTTCAAGCACACACGCTCTCTCTCTTTCTCTGTCTCTATATCTAAATAAATAAATAAAAATCTTAAAAAAAATAGACTCCTTTAAAATATTGTTTTCCCATTCAGGGACATGGCATAAATGTCACTAGAGTTTTAGAGTTGTTTTCACATGCTTCATAAACATCACTTTCAGGTTTATGCTGACTACATTTAGTGATGCTCTTTTGAATGGAGGAGTTTCCCATTCTGTTCTTCTACCTGGACATTCTTTGAATATATGAAACTTTATTTTTTTAAAGATTAATCAATTAATTTATTTAGAGAGAGAGTGAGTGAGTGGGGGGAGGGGCAAAGGAAGGGGGAGAGAGAATCTCAAACAGACTACCTTCTGAGCACAGGGCCCTACGTGGGCCCAACCCTACAATCCCAAGATCATGACCTGAGCTGAAATCAAGAGTTGGTCACTCAACCGACTGAGCCACACAGGCACCCCTGAAACTTTATTTTTAAAACTTGCAACTAATCATTTTATTTTACTCATTTATTATATTCTTTCTTTTCTCATTTTCCAGCTATTTTTGTTTTATTTATTTTAGATGAATGACTGATCTACAACTATTTTGTTTTGTTTTGTTTCCAATATGTACCTCCTTCATCCCCTTGCATTATTTATTTTAGGGTCAAGACTTTTTAAAAAGAAATGTTATATAGTAATGATATTAACAAGCATTTTAATAGTCTTACTGATTTAAGGGAGATGTTTAATCCTTTCACCATTAATTAATGTGTTTGTTAATTTCAGATTATTATGTAATTAACTAATGCATGATTAAATATCCAGTAAATTATAAAAACTGTAACTAGTATTCTGATACAAGTTTTCAGTTCCCATTTTAAGTAATAACAAACATGGTTAACATTTGCTGAATATTTTTATGTTGAGGCATAGTTACAAGCACTCATATACATTTATATTTAATTGTCACAATAAACTTATTAAGTAGATAAAACAGATTAAAAGGCATGGAATCTGGGATTTGAATTCAGGTTGTCTGGGTTTAGAGTCCTTCCTATAAAAATAATATGCTGAGTGTCAGTAACCGTTGAAATCCTAACTAACGTGTAACGAAGTAGAATAAACTCTCCCATGTTCTCATCAATATTCCTAAGGAGGGCATTAAGGGGAGTATGAAGTAAATTTCAGATGTGATGAATGTGAGCATCTTTAGTATATGGAAGTGAAGAACTCAAGTAAACAGCAATATATACTGATTTGATGTTCAGGAGAAAAATCTCAGATGTTGTTATTAATCCAGGCTCAGTCAGCTTAGCTGGGTGAACATTTCCCAAGTTGAGTCACATTGTGATTGGATCCTAGTTATAGGTCTGGTGGCCTGGAGAGGAAATGGAGGCAAATGTTAAGGAGGACAAGCAATGTCCTGTAAGGTACCAGTCGTATCTGAATATGCTCAAGCTTCAAGCAAGAGAGAAGACTTCATATTTAACACACAGGGAGGGGATTGAGACCTAGATCATTTCTTCAGGCACAGAGTTCAAGGGAATCTGGACCTTTCAAATTCTCAAGTGAATGTCCCCATCCTAAATGTCAGGGTTCCACTGAGTCCTTATTATGGTCCTGATTTTGACAAGGATGACAGTCTTTTTTCCTGAAGTTCATCCACTCTTAAAATTAAGTTCCTACTTTTTCAGCTCTTTTCTCCTCTAGTATAGGAAGGCAGAGTCATTTACTGCTCTTGAAATTTGAGGGACCTAAAGAGTTGTTTCAAAATTCAGAAATTCAGAATTCTTTAGTAAAATCTATGGTTTCTTTGGAAATACATTGCCTGAAAAATTTTTTGAAGCTCTTGATATTTATTCTGAGTCAGTTCCACATGCCAATAACCACGTTGATGACCTAGTTCTCCACAACTTTATTTTTTCTGCTTTTTTAACCCTATCTCTCTCTCTCTCTTTTTTTTTTTTTTTCAACTTCAATGCAACTTTCTTTTGACTGTCTGGAACAATAGACAGGTGTGGCTATACCCTAATCTTATCATTAACAAGAAAAATTTTAGTGTTCCTCTATTGATCAAAGTTTTTAAATCCCATTGCTTACTGTTGGAATCTAGCAGTCGTCTGCTTTTCCAACTCTGTAAGGTCACTTTCATTTTTGCCTTGGACACCAGCCAACATTTCCTCTGTCAAGTCTTCCTTGTAATAATTTGTTAAAAACAGGCTTCCCGAACCACCACACTCTATGAATATTTTTTTTCACCCTTTCCTCTACTGGAGCTACAAGATTAGTAGGCAGAAATTTACCTGCAAACTTATTACAAATAGTGCTTTACCAAATGGCTTGCCGTGGCACACACCAGGTCCAGCCTTAGATGTCATTATCCACGACCTCTGCCACTCTCCGCATTTTCCACCACCAGTCACCTCGCTAATATTACAGAAAGTAGGGGTTATTTTGGCTGTTATTGTTATGACAATAACCCCCTGAAGCTAGCAAGTTCTGTACTTTTTCTTATAGGAAAAACTATGCTGTTAGCATTAAGTCTTAAGATGTCCGTGGCTTAAAGTCATAATTATTTATGTCTTGTTTATATCACAGGCAGATTTTACTCAAGTGCTTACCTGCCATCTTGAAGCTCTGAAACTTGGTATGTAGAATCTCCAAAAATGTTGTGGCAGAAAACTTGAGAGAGAGGAGTTATATTGGTTCTCTTAGACAGAACTAGTTAAATGACATCAGCCTAAAGCTGAAGCTCTGAAATAGATAGAAGAACATGAATGTTTGGTGAGGGTTAACTATCTATGCCACATCTCTCTCTCTCTCTCTCTCTCTCTTTTTCTGTCTCCTGTGATTAGCAACAGTTTAAAGCCAGAGAATGAATTTTCAGAAAAAACTAAATATTTTCCTTTCCTGGTTTACAATGTCCTGGATAAATGATTGTGAGCCTCTTCGGGGGTAAGCTAAAAAAAAAAAAAAGGGTTTACAGTATAATATTTCAGTAGCAGCTAGAATTCTTACTTAGGGAGCTGGACCACCTCTATTTGCAGGGCTCCTGGGAATGAAAAGTAGATTAAATCGGGCCTGGTTGAGAGGCTCAGAGTCTTCACTGTAATGATATAGTGCAAGTCTTTGTTTACAAGATGTGGATAGAGGTATAGATGTATATATTAGAGCTCTAGTGAGCTGTCAATCTATTTAAGACTAGAGTCAATCATAATCAGTATGAGATCATTAAAAGTTCTTCAAAGAAGGGAGGGCTAACTTTCTCAAACTGAAAAAGAAGGCTGTTTCTGCTTGCCAAAAAGCTCGGCGGTATTTGTGAGCTCAAGGTTCCTAGAATCCACCAAATATCACATTCTTATTATCAGATTTCCTGTTCCATGAGTCCTCTAAGTTTTATATAAATGATCTAATAGTGATGAGAATTATTCAATTTATAGTATAAACTGCATGTAATCTACATATATATATAATACAATTTGCAGGATTTGAAACATGCATTTCATATGTTGTTATATCAGGTTTATAAAGATAAAAATGGATAAAAACTAACCTCAAATCTCCATCACTAAAGGATATTCCCTAGAACCACTCTTGGTAAGACAATACGGCATAATCAGTTTAGAGTTGAGAAGAGAAGCCACTCTATATATTTCCATCTGAAAGGAATACAATAGAGGCAACGGAGTGCTTAATAAATTACTGGAGGGGCTGAAGGAAGAGAAGTCGGATAGCGCTGCTAGTAGGTCTTCAAGTCCTGCCACTGCAATTTGCATGCATGATACCAGGAAGTGGCTGCTGACACCTAGACTCTAGAAGGCTGCAGAAAATATCTGCTCCATACGTGCAGCTGCTACACAACCCCCAACTGCTGACTGGCAGAGGAACATGGAGCCCGACTGGTCTCTGCCAATACCCATGGTTGCCAAAAATCCATGCTTCCGCTGCTGCCACCGCCAGAGTCAGAAACTCATCTTGCTTCTGCCTTCCAAACTCTTGTAAGGACATCTCACTGGCAGACTGTAACTGACGTCCAAAAATCCAAGCAGTGACGGAGACTGGCATAAATCCAGATTACAAGTTAGCTCCAACCAGCAAAGCATCAGGATACTTTAGAGAAGTCTATGAGCTTGAGGATTTGTTGGTATGTTATAGATGCCTAGGGCACTGGGGACACTTGCCAGAACGATTTCATGGGATGGTCAAGTGTTAACACCAAGGTTCAGTAGTGATCTGGAGGTGATAGAGGACTCAGTGAAAAGAGAAGAGCATTTCAAGAGTCTTTGCCTTGTTGGGAAAGAGAGAAAAAAATGTAATAGTTCAAATGGGACATGAAATTGACTAAAGGTTTTTTGGGGGGGGGCTACTTTGTTCATTCTTTTTCCCTACCCATCCTCCCCTCCCCTTCTCTGTCGTATACATTAGGAAGGAAATTTGAAAATATTTATTATGAGCTAAAAAAACCTAGTGAACTAGTGGGAAAAGACAGTAGTTCCAGATACTCTGGAGGGAAGGGAAAATTGCTAAATCTATGCCTCTGAGGAATTCAGAAGGTAAAAATGTAACAGCGAAGTTAGAAGAGGAAAAACTGTGCTTTGCTTCTTTTCTGAGCAGTGCTGCTAACCTCTGCCATTTTGTTTTGCTCTAAGCATTGTTTCTCTGGCTTGAGTTCTAGTAGTTGGCAAAGTTCTGGCTCCCTTTAACATAAGTTTTCCCTGTACATTCCCTAAACCTACGAAAAATCAATGAATAAGAAAATTTAGAAGTTTGATTTTATAATTTTAACTAAAAGAGCAACTGAAACTAGTTTTTCTCTTCATGTTATTTAAAAAAACTATGTAAACAATAATGGCTACCTGCTGATACTTTACAATATATTTTTATGAACTTTAGACTTTTATTTCCAAATAGGCTTTTGCCAATGTCACAATTCTCAGAAATGTTTATGTACCTATGATTTCTTAATAAAAATCGTAGTCTGGAGTTGTGAAAAGCCATCTGGGCTAGCATCAGGGACTAATTGGGTGTATCTATAACTAGTTCTGTGACCCCAACCATGTTAGTTTATTTCTCTGGAATTCATTTTCCCACTCTTTCAATGATAATCATATCTACTTGATCTTTTTTATAGGGAGGTTATTGGTATGGACAGTAAAATAAATTTGTGATCCAGGTTTCTAGAAAAAAGTCACTGTCAATTCCACCAATGTAAAGGAAAATTACACCAGCCTCATGTCATGGGCTGAAAGAAAATGTCTTTCTCGGTTACTGGAAAGATGGAGACAGAGATACTTCTTTGTGACACCTGGAGACTGACTTTGTTTTCTCTCTCTGGTTGACAACATGGCCTTGTTGATATTACATTGGTTTTAGATACAGGAATGCCTGATGTTCATAAATACTGAAGTGAAAGGAACATATACTATGAATGTCATTTCTTCTGATTTAATGTTCTAAGCTTTGATGATAGAGTGTAACAAAAGTTGTGTTGTGTTGTCAGCTCTGGCAAGTTCTCTCTGTAGAGATTAGCAACAGCTGTGTACATTCTTAGGGGATGTGGCTGCCAGGGAGAAGCAGCTTCAATTATTAATAAATCTTTTTTATGTCACCACCACGCCACCTTTATTTATTTTTTAATCCTTGGCTAAATATATTGGCTAAAGCTGTGTTTGTTTTCTTCCTGCCAAAGCATAACTTACTTAAAAAGCTGCAATCAGATGTGTTATACTAAGGATATAATAAAAAAAGACTTTGAACAATTAAAAAGTATTGTATATATTCAAGACAAACTAGACTTTTAAAAATGGCTGAATGATATTCAAAAAGTATCAAGAGGTCAATTCTTTAGTATCTTTGTATGCCATTAATTTTTTTAAAAATTCATTTAGGTACATTGTATTTTTAAACAAATGTATTTATTTTCCTGATAGCTAAAAAAATACTATGCAAGAAAAAATATTTTTAACTGAGATTTGTTCAAAATAGAAAAGTCCCATGATATAGTAAGGGAAATCAAGGAGATTGAATAACTCAGGAGACATGATCTAGAATATCTTTCTGGATGCATGTCTTGAAAAGTAATGATGTAAAAATGGGGTCGTGGCTTGGATTTGCTCATTTTTATTGAGACGAGTTCAGGATTCAGTCCTTGGAGGCCTCAGGATGGATCCTTAAGAATAATATGCATTATTGTCTAGTCTAGAATCTATACTTTTCTAATTCTTACCTTTGTTCTTGGGAGATCCCAAAGATCTCAGGGTGTTAGAAAAACCAGCATGTTTCACTGGTACCTCAAACTCAGAGTCACTGAGGAAAATGTAGGAATTGACAAGCTAATATGAGCTTAGAAAGCGCAGGTCTACTCACTGAAGTCAACAAAGCCCTCTGTGAACAGGCAGACCCTCTGAGCAGGACTTGTCACGATAAGGCTAAATTTGAAGCAGAACTTTTAGTAAAGGTTTGAAGCATATTAGGAAAGTCAAGATTTTTCTGACAGATTTGAGGAGAATATGGGAACTTCTGAAATCAAAATAGAATGTCAAACTGAAATTATCTCCACACACTCTTGATGTTACAAATGCTTGTCACAGAAAATTGTTCAAGCTAATTTGATAACAATTTAAACACGTCCATTAGTCCACCTACACCAATGGTTCAGTTATGATTTGGATTAAAGTGCTCCTGTGTGAATAAATACATAGAATATTTGAAAGTAATATTTTCCTATCCTTCTGCTACTTCTGCAAAAGTGTTGAGTATTATTATGGAATGTTGTTGTGTCCCCTGAGAGTGTCAAGATGTAATAGAATGCTTTATGTATTATCTGTATGTTTTTATAAATTATAAAATTACATTATCAAATTCACAGGCAAATCTAGATATAGAATACAAAATGCATCTTTATGTTGAAAATCAACACTAAATCAATATATTTTGTGGTAATGATATGCATTAGTATGAACTTATGAAATAAGTCAAGATATTTTACACATATTAACTAATGCTATATCAGCTTTATGCTATTACCTTTTCCTTTTAATAGATGCCTAAACACAAGAAAAATGTATTAGGTGAATTTTAAAAGGAAAACCAAATTGATTTTTGATCAGGGAATGAAACTGTTCTAGAATTTTTAATACTAGTTTCCTTAAACTGAATATTGGAGAACATTTTTCTTGCTTTTCTCAAAATATTTTTCTTGAGCTTTCTGAGCATATTGCTATTTTAAAATTATTTTTAGATATGGCATTAGTTTAGAAGTACTTGAGAAATCACACAATACTTACTTGTAGACAGATTAGTATTTATAAGAATGTATGCTCAACGAGTATAGAGTGCATGAGTTCAAAATCATATCTCTAATCTTGGACACATTACTTAAACTTTCTATTTCAATTTTCTCCATGAATTTGGGATAATCATACTCATGGTACTTTTGTGAAAAGTAGGGCACCTGGATGGCTCAGTCCGTTAAGTGGTTGCCTTCCGCTCAGGTTATGATCCCACTGACATCCTGAGATCGAGTTCCATGTCAAGTTCCCTGCTCAGGAGGAATTCTGCTTCTCCCTCTCCCTCTGCCACTCCCCCTGCTTGTGCTCTATCTTTCTGTCAAATAAATAAATAAAATCTTTAAAAAAAAAGAAAATTAAATTAATCCCTAAGAAAGTTTTTAGCACAGTTCTTAGTTTATAGTAAGATTTAAGGAAATATTACTCTTAAAATCAGTAAGTTTGTGGCACATAGCTCTTATTTGACACTTTTTTGTTGAAGAATATTAACAAAATACAATTATAATGAATTTTTACAAAATATTTATTTATTTGTTTATTTGAGAGAGAGAGACTGTGGGAGGGAGGGGCAGAGGGAGTGGGAGAGTATATCAAGCAGACTCCCTGCTGAGTGCAGAGTCTGAGGTGGGTCTTGATCCCCACCTGAGCTGAAACCAAGAATCAGATGCTTAGCCGATGATCCACCCAGGTGCTCCAATTATAGTGAATTTTAAGCTATTCCACTACATAGATATTTTTAGAATAATAGGTAAGTAATTTCTAATTATATCTGTTGAACATTACATTTCATGATAAATTCAACGTTACGACTCATGTAATTTCTTATTAGGAATATACACATAAGCATGAGCAAAGATTTTTGTTATAGACTAAATGGCGCTGGTTGTTCAACTCTCCTTGCATCCACATCTTTGTGTTTGTGTGTGCATGTGTGTGTGTGAAAATTTTACTGCCCTTATTTTAGTAATTTTTTCAAGCTTTATTAAAATCTAATTGGCATACAACATTGTGTAAGAGATATACAACGTGCTGATTTGATGAACTTATGTATTTTAAAATGACTACCACCAGAATATTAGCTAACACCTACAGTATATCACATAATTACTTTTTCTTCTTTTGTAGTGAGAACATTTAAGATCTTCTCTCTTAGCAACTTTCAAGTATACAATATAGTATTATTAACTATAATCACCATGTTGTACATCAGGTGTCCAGAACTTATTCATCTTATAACTAGAAGTTTGTACCCTTTAATCAATATCTTGCTATTCCCCCCTCCCACTGACCACTGTTCTACACTATGTTTTAGGAATTAGGGTTTTTTAGATTCTATATGTAGGTGATATCATACAGTTTTTCTCTATCTGACTTATTTTACTTATAATCCCCTCAAGGTCCATCCATCTTGTTGCAAATGGAAAGCTGTCCTTTCTCATGGCTAAATAATTTTACATTGGGTAGATACCACATCTTCTTTATCCATTTATCCATTAATGGACGCTTGGGTTGTTTCCAGATCTCGGCTATTGCCTGCATCCTCATCTTTGCCATATCCTCATAATGGATGTATCTTAACTACCTTTCAACATAGGGCTTGGACATGTGGCTTGATTTGGAGATGGCATGTGGTGACTAAGAACAGGTCTGAAGTCCTAGGTGTTTTACTTTGCTATAAAATAATAGCATGACCTTGAGTAGCTTGCTCACCCACGTTGGAAAACAGACCTTGGGCACAGAAGCCTTGACTGCCCGCCCCTCTAACCTAGAATGAATAGTAAATCCACACCAGCATTTGTGGCCTGAAGGAGAGTCACTCCAGAATCCAGCCTCAAGGAGCTGAGCCCCAGCTGACCTGTAGATACATCAAAAGAAACTTAAAAAAAAAAGATCACTAAGCTTTGGGGCACCTGGGTGGCTTGGTCGATTAAGGGTTGGCCTTTGGCTCAAGTCATGATCCCGGGGTCCTGGGCTCCCTGGTCAGTGGGAGCCTGCTTCTTCCTCGACATTAATAACAAATATTCTCTAAAGCCTCTGTTCATAGTATAAGAATATTTTTTGTTCTCAAAACCAAATTTCCAGCAAAATTAAAATGGGAAAATAAATAAAAATGAAGTCATAATAAACTATGGAAATATAAATAATTAAAGGTAATGACTTGTGTTTTAAAATAAATTTATTTGTCATGATCGAGGTTTTATAGTTTTTTAAAAATCATCCATTTCATGAAAGTATTTTTAATGACTATTAAAATCAAGAACAGCTAAGGTTTTCTTAGCTAGAATTAGTAATATATATGCCATGCATTTAAATACAAATTTAGGTAAGTCCTATGTGATTTATAACTTATAGATCATCATAAGTAGCAGGAATTCCCTGCTACTATTACTAATAATAACTTACATCTTTATAGCAATTTTTTAAGGGAAGCTTTCTCAGAAAATGTCATAGAAATATTTCTGCCTTATAACAACATAAACACATTTAAATGAAGGAAGATTTCTTCAATTGGACAATATGATATTTTCATCAAAACAAAGTAATTATTTCATCTTGAAAACAATTTCAGATAGAAGGGAAAACGTTAGGGGTGCCAGGGTAGCTCGGTTGGTTAAGCATCTGACTCTTGGTTTCAGCTTAGGTCATGATCTCAGGGTCATGGGATTGAGCCCTTTGTAAACTCTGCACTGGCTGTGCAGTCTGCTTGAGATTCTCTCCCTTTCTCTCTCCCTCTTCCCCTCCCCCTGCTCTCTTTGTCTCTCCCTCTCAAATAAATAAATAAATAAATAAATAAATAAATAAAACCTTAGGGGAAAAAAGAAAAATGTTATATTTATGGCCATCTTATCCACAGCAATTTTTTTAACTGTTCTGTGTGAATGAATGTTTACTATATAGTGCATATACTTGATAAGGCTACATTAGCAAGATGGTTAGTGACTAATATATTTTTTTTCAGTGCCCTAGGATTTCTTTTGTTATATCACAGTGTTTACTCAAATTCTCACAATGAAAATAACAAATGTATTTTCTTAAAAAGTAAAAGTTGTATATACTATTGCTCAAAATGTAGTGTGTGGAGAGAGTCATCTCAGTAGAGAAATGTGGCCATATGGTAGGTCTTGGGAGAGCAGAGCTGGGGTCCTATTCCTGGTTCATGGCTTTTATCCCTATGATCCTGGCACAGTAACTGAGGAACCTTCATCCTAAAAGAAATAAAAATTTAGGGGCTCCTGGGTGGCTCAGTCAGTTAAGCGTCTGCCTTCATTCAGCTCAGGTCATGATCCCAGAGTCCCAGGATCAAGCCCCACCTCAGGCTCCCTGCTCAGCAGGGAGTCTGCTTCTCCCTCTCCTTCTGCTCCTCCCCCTGCTCATGCTCTCTCTCTATCTCTCCTTGCTCACTTTCTCTCAAATAAATAAATAAAAATCTTTAAAAAAATAAAAGAAATAATTTAATTGCCTTACATGGATATAATGACTAAGAAAGTAGTCTGAATTAAAGTTTAACATTGCTTAAGAAATGTTATTGTATTTTTTTAAAACAACAAACACCAATACAAGATCAAAATGTTTGAAAATCTCTGGAAATAAAGGTAGTAGAACGTCTTTGAGACCATAGGGCTTGGTATTTCCCCATCACGCAAAACTGTTTCCCCAGATAATCACATGGCTTTTTATCAATCTTCAGTTTAAATATTATTGTTTTATAGATTGTTTTCCTGCTCAGTCTTCCAAGTAGTCTCCCCTTCCTCAAAGCCTTTCTCTAGTTCACCACCTCCTTCCACTTTCTTCCTAGAATGTATCACCACCTGAATCAATCTACTTGGTTGTGGTCATTGTCTGTTCCTTTAGGGGCAAGTAGCTATTCTTATTTATTTGCTTATCTTCAGTGCCTATTTAGGTCCTCAATAAATATTTGAGAATAAATCAATGAACAATTAATGATCACAGATAAGGTTAGTGTGTGTATATATACATACATATATACATTATATACATACAGATATATACATATATATATATATATATAGTTACGTCAGCATGTAACTGATTACTCACTAACATAATAACATTTTAAGAATTCTTTGTGCATAAAATTGGATAAAGAAGATTAAGGTATTACATGAAATTGTTATTTTAACTTAAGGCAAACTATTTTAATAAGACTTTTGTATAAGAGTATCTTTGTTGGCTTGTTTTGTCCCAACAAAATACTACCAACTTTGGTATACTTTGGGTGGCTTAAACAAGATTTTTTCCTCAGCATCTTGGAGGATGGGAAGTCTCAGATTAAGATGCCAGCTGATTTGGTGCCTGGTGAGAGATCTCTCCCTGGCTTGTAGACAGAAACTTCTTTCGTCCTCACATTCTTACATGGCCTTTTCTCAGTGCTATGTGCAGAAGGAGAGAAATATCTTTCTCCTTCTTTTCTTTTTAAGATCATCAATCTCATAATGAAGACCTCAGTTTCATGACCTAATCTAACCCTAATTACTTCCCAAAGGCCAAATCTCCAAATAGCATCACGTTGAGTAGTAGGGCTTCAACATACGAATTTGTAGCAGGGGAGCACAAACATTTAGTCCATAACAAAGACTAAAGTATTTTTACAAGTTTTTTTGTATAAAGTCAAAATATCTTCAAAAGCTTTTTGTGTAAAAACTCGATAACCAGCATATATTGTAAATTATGACTTTAATTTCTACCATTATATATTACATTTTTTTCATTGTCCGTTATTTTGCCAACTATTAACTCTCAGGTTTTAATTGAAAGCACATTTAAAACATTAAAATAATTAAAATTTTATTTTTATTGCATTGGCATTTCCTGGATGGTAATAATTTTATGTTTTAAAATTTGGGAGCAACTATTTATTATAAAGCTGACAGTCCACAGGTGGGTAATTCACTAGAATTATAAAAGACTAGACTATCTACTTGATTTATTTTATTCTTAAACACTTAATCAGACTTTCATAACCAGAATAAACTGCTAAGGAAAATTAAATTCCATTAATTCTTTCAAGGCCAATTTAGTGATCACTTCTACAAAAGAATTATCTAAGGAACATATGAAAAATTCAGATAAATATAATTCAAATTTTCTATTAAGTTGATCTGGAGATCACCATCATTCAAAATAAAAAATCAACTATAATTTATATAAAATATGTATAAAATAAAATTCTATATATTATCAATAAAAAGCTCATTTGTTTAAATTAAGAATTAAGATATCAGCAGTCACAATATTCTGTTAGACTGAAATTCCCTTTGTTCTTACCATTCCATATTTTAGAAAATTCTTAAAGAAACTAAATCGCAATTTTAAAGATCATAATATTTGGGCACCTGGGTGGCTCAGTCAGTTAAGTGTCTACCTTCAGCTCAGGTCATGATCCCAAGGTCAAGGTCCTGGGATCAAATCCCAACTTGGGCTCCCTGCTCTGCAGGGAGTCTTCTTCTCCCTCTGCCCCTCCCCGCCCTTGTTCACTGAATCTCTCTCATTCTTTCTCTCAAATAAATAAAATCTTTAAACAAATAAATAAAGATAATAATATTTAATGACAAAATTGTACAATGGGAAATGTACTTAAATAATGGAGTTTATGACACATCTAGCTATATCAAACATGTGAGATCCAGTATCATTTTCAAAAAATAATTTTCAAAAGAGATTATTGTACTAAGGATATAAAATAAGTTTTAGATTTCATGTAAAATGTAATTAAACAGAAAGCAAAGTTATTCATTTTTTATCTAAAATCATTAGAAATGTAAAATTGCTACATATTTTGAATGTTGAATTCAAATATTTTGAATTGTTAAATGAATGAGAGAAAAGAAAATGAATCTTGAATTTTTTCCTCTTAAAGATACTTGAGGTATAATGAAGTCTAACACAATCATTTAGAGAGGAGGATTTAAAATATCAAGGATGCTACATAATCCCTACATAATCAACAGCTAATGCTAATCTTTTACATTAAACTTCTCAGGAAAAATCTCAGTTGAGCTCAGGAAAAGTAATTTTGCTTATCTAGACCTAATTTCCTGTTCTGTAAAATCAGACAGCTGTCCTATATCTATTTCAGCTTTAACATTCTGTAGTTTAAAATTAAGCAAAATTCAGATAAAGTACCCAAATTAATTGAGGACATAGGGAATTAAGGAAGAACTAGATTACTCATTAGTGGAGAAAAGTTTCAAAACCCTCATGTTTTCAACTTATCTTAAAAATTTTGAATGATAAAAATAACATTTAAATATGTACCCTGGTTCAATTTTATTTTTTTCATAATCACTAAAAAGAGCTATTTCCTCATCATCCTATGTCTCATATAATTATTCAAGGCATATTTTTTAAAAATTTTATTTGGAGATAATTTTAAATGTAGAGAAAATGGCAGGAAGAAAATAATACGAAGGCCCTCATGTACCCTTTACTCATATTTACCAACTGTTAACATTGGCTCCTTTTGCTAGTATATTATTTGTCCTCACTCATTCTATCTTTCTGTCCTAGTATGTATCTCTTTTTGTTTCTCTTTGTCCAAAATGAATCTGTTATAAATTATATTTCAATAATTAAAAATTATACTTATTTCCACTCCCTCCCACCAAACCCTACTGTTCCCAGGATATTTCAATTTGCTTTCTAATAATTTCTTAGGGATAAATTCAGATTTAGTAAGGTATATTAAATTGAATCTTTATGGAACTGTGATACACATAAAATCTGCATCTATCCTCCCTATAGCTAGCACATCTAACTCTAAAATTAGCATGGAGTAATAGAAATGAAATAAGATCTGACCAATAGCATGGGCAAATTGGTTTGGTAATTTGAAAAAATTGAAAAAATTGATTTAATAAAAACAATGAATGAATGAATTTTACAAAATATTACTATAAATACTTTTAAAATGACATGAATCAACAAAAGTAAGACAAATAATAGAGTTTAATATTTATTTGCTTACTTAAAATTTTTTAATGAAATTATTGTATTTGCAGAGAGCAAAAACTTTATTATTATAAAAATTACCATTATCTTTTTATCCAATTAGGAAAAAGAAATCTTGCACACACCGAATTTATATTTTTAATTTTAAATTTATTTTTATGTTATTTTTATTTCTGCATCAAGGTAACATTAGATTTGCAAAAGTGAATTAAATGTTTTCCATTTTTTTATCTGTCCTGGAAGAAATAAAACAGTGCATGGATTAGAAAATAATTGACTTGAGTCCCCACCTGAACATTTTATGTGTCTGTACTTTAATGCTTAATGGGAATTTAGGAGAGAGTTTATTGAGAGCTGCTAATTGAATTTTATTTTGAAACGCATTCACTTCCTTCAATTACATAAGTAAATGAAAATATTTTATGGGATACATTTAGCAAATATGTTCTTTGTTTCTGTCATATAAAATGGTCTGCTTTGTTTTTTAGTCCATCATTTGTAAAGTCATTTATGAGATGGAATGAAGAATAATTTTATTTGAATACATGATCATAATTAGAAATTATTAAACAAGTGATTTCCATTTATTTTACTTTTAAAATATCCCTTTTATACGTGTTTAACAAGAGCAGAAAATTTTCCTACACTTAGAAGCATGGCAAGGAGTATGTTGAAACATCTAAAAATACTTTATTTTTATGGAACTTAAAGCAAATATTCAAAAGTGCTTTTCTTCATGTTTGAAAGAAATGCATTATCCAAATCCATTATTATTTCTGCAGATCTGTTTTACTGAATGTAAAATAATCAGAACAAAAAAGTCAACATTTTTTCAAGTGATTTGTTTAAATTTATGATAAAATGTGAATCTGCTTTCAATAATGTTGATTAATTTTTCTATTTCTTATATCATAAGTTACATATTTGCAGGCAATAACCCATTTCAAACTCAATTGAGTCATCATACACATTCATTACCATGGGCAACAGCCATTTTAATATCCTATTGCTTCAATATTGTTGGTTACAAAATCAGCTCCCACAATGATATTTGGGAGTAAAATAACTATATAATTCTAAAGCATCATTGGAGGTCTTAATAATTTTGTGCCAAAAGGTAGTAATCATATCACACAAAGACCTAATGATTTAATTTATTTTTGCCTTACCCATGAAAACAATGGAATAGGGACTATTTTTATATACACATGAAATTGCTATTTATTTAAAATATTTCTAACATGAACATGTCATGAATTGTGTAGAGTTTTAAAAATACTAATATAGGGGCTATTTGCTATAAAGAGAAGGAGTACAATGTTCAATTTGGGAGTAATAATACTACAAATTCCATACTTTACAACTCAAGCTTAAATTGTTCCTTATTTTAATTAAAACTAATTGATTGACTTAGGTCATTTTATCTGTAATCAAGTAGCATTCAATCAAATAATTTTGCCTAAAAATTGTTAGTATAATTTTTCTATATAGCTATATCAGTAAAATTAGTTTTGTTTACATAAAATATAAGGTTGGTCAAAATGAGAAGAAAGCACTGATAGCTATCTGGATGGTTTTAAACATAAATTAGAGTCTCTTGCTAGTACATAGCTTTTCCTCTATATTTAAATCTATGATTTAACTTGTGCTTACCTGTAGCATTTCTATTTAGATAGTATCTTCCCAGAGTTCATTTTAAAGAAACAAACTTCCTCTCATATTTTATCATTTTGCCAAACTTGTTTGTCTTCACCTCTTCACTTACTTCAGAAAATAGTATATGTGCTCTTACTTACAATAACTTAATATAAATTATACATTCAATGATTTTAAAGGGAAAAATCAGTTCCTATATTCTGTTTTTTTTTTCTTGTCCAGTCAACTGTAGGCATAGCAAAGATCTTACAAGCCTAACAACTTAAATATTTTCCACTAAATACCTTATTTCTCCCCAAATCCTTACTGTTTCCTGCGATTCCTGTGATTCCCTTTTTTATGAAGAGAGCATGACATCATCCTGAAGATAATCTCTATGTTGAGAGAAACCTGGTCTAGTTGTGGAGTTTCTCTTCTGATTAAATAATTGAACACCAGTACATTATTAAGTTCAGATTTAATAGTTTCTTTTTGATGTGGTTTCCCCCTCACAATGAAGAATAGCTCTACTAAAATTCAATTTGGTATGTATACCAATTTCTACCACTTATACATTTTTCAAATGTCTGCTAAAAATATTTCTGTCTTGTGGGTTTTTTTTTTTTTGTCACTTTGATTTCTGCTAAGCCAAAGTCAATTCTTTCTCCCTTCCGCTTTTCTTTTCACATCAATAACCTCTCTTTTTAAACTTAACTAGCAAGCTGCTTTAAAATGGATTCATTACAAAGCACTTTCACATAACGTATGAATTTATATGGCTAAAATGTAAACGGTAGTTCATTTATGAACATGTGAAATTTATTCATCAATGTTCATATCTGTTAGTTGATAACAAAACATGTCAGAAGTTAGCATTTCCCTTTGAAAAATTGATTTAAGTATTTGTTCTTGTTTAAACGTAATAAATTTAAATAGACTGAAAACTCTTTAACAATTATGCTTAATTAGATTTTTTGTTTATCAGTATTTAGGACTTCATTATAACTCCGTTATGGGCTCTTGTCATGTTGCTTGCATAGATTTTAAGGGATGTTATTGAAAGAAGAGATATTACATGTGTACAAAAATTCAAGATCTTAATCTCATCTTTTATGCATAAGAATCAAATGTTCATACCTTCTAGGAGTCCTCAATAAAGAGTTATAGCATGAAAATACTGCTTTTAGACTACACCATAGTAAATTTTACCTATGTACTCCAAAATTACTAGAAAAGCTTTGATCTGAATCTCTGGGCTCTCACATTGTTCATATTGGCTAAAGACTTTCTAGAAATAATTTCTGTCATTCTTGTTTTTCCTTTTTTTAAAAAAAACTTTTTACATGTACTGTAACAGTACCCTCTGAAACTAATAATACACTATATGCTAATTAATTGAATTTAAATTAATACAATTTAAAAATAAATGTAGTGTTATAAAGAGAGTGAAGATACAAGCTGATGGACTATTTATACTGTCAGTCTTAGCCAATAAATGTCTAACATTTTATTTAGGCTTTATTAATAACAGTCAACCCAATGGAAATCTTACATCCTTTTAAAAATTTAAATGAAGATCAGCTTGACTCAGGTGAAAGTAAATAAGGGCTGCAGTTGCTCCTAAAAAAACTTCATGGAATTCCTAGGAATAACTGAGGTAGATTTGGGGAACCACTACTAGAGACATTATTTTACCCATAAAACAGACTTCATCTCACCAAAATAGTTTCAAAGCTAAGCTTTTTCTAAATTATTTGATTGTGTCAACTTTTAAATAGTTAAGAAACAGCTTACATTGTCATTTTCATTTTTATTTATTTTTATTTTTATTTTTATTTTTTATTTTTTTAAAGATTTCATTTATTTATTCGACAGAGATAGAGACAGCCAGCGAGAGAGGGAACACAAGCAGGGGGAGTGGGAGAGGAAGAAGCAGGCTCATAGCGGAGGAGCCTGATGTGGGGCTCCATCCCATAACGCCAGGATCACGCCCTGAGCTGAAGGCAGACGCTTAACCGCTGTGCCACCCAGGCACCCCCATTTTCATTTTTAGTAACTGAAATAACATAATTTCCCATAGCAAATGTAGTGTTTTATAGTTTTTAAAATAATAAAATATTGAGACTTATGTAAATTCAGCTTAAAAATGAAAATATATTTACTAGATTCAATATGTCAAATAATTGAGTATTAGCTATTACAGAGAACTATTAAGTTTGCTTTCCATCCTCCCTTTTGGAGGAAGTTAAGTTGAATAAGTAGGCACAAGATAAATGAAGCTCCATTTCTATCCTTCAGAATTATTCAAAAGTAGAAGTCATTCCTTATAGGAATCTAGAAAGTCAGTCTTCTTTTAGGCTGTGGGATTTAACTGGCCTTTGAGCTCTGGAGGAATTTCAACAAATATACATGGCAGGAACAGCTCCCCAGAGACAAGGAGGGGCCAAACAAATAAAGGGGCAGATGGAAAGGAAAAAAAGGAGTTGAGGACAAGTAAGTGGATTAATGTACCTGGATTTTAAGGTCGACGTGGAATAGTAGAGTTGAATGCTAAACATTTTGGAAAGGTAAAGGTCAGATTGCAGATTAATTAAATGCTAGGCTGACTTTGAAATGTTGGGAATAAATGAAGACAGAACTAAATAATTTGGTTCAAGAGCAGGTAATGGTCAATGCTGAGTTTTATTTCTATTATTCCTACAGGAGCGTATATAGTGGGTAGGAAAGAAAAAAATACTAAATCATGAAAAAAGTTAAAATTATCACTGGAAGCAAATACTATGTGTTTGAAATTCAACTCCAGTGAATGACACTTCTTTCTGACACTCAGTATCTCACTACCTTTTCTCTCCAAAGAATTGTTGGGTTATACTGTTTTAAAGTCAGCCTTGAAACAGAGCTGGTTTCAAAGTCTAGGTCTTCCTCGTTGAGCTAACGTCTGCATGTTATTTAATCACTCATATTTCACTTTATCAGTGAAAGAAATATAATTTTCTCTTCATCAAATTGAAAAACATAATTTTAATCATTCTGAATTACGTAAAGATCAAAGAAATAATTGTATTGTGTTTAACATGCAGTTAGCATTCAATGCTATTTTACTCTTTCTTTTCCTATAAAATGCATGTATGGAAATTTCACCATGTTATGAAAGGGGACTATCACATAGGCCTCTTTGGAAATAGTAATATGCAGAAGGAGAAAGGAAGTAAATATGCACTGAATTACATTTAGTTTTATATTTGCTTAGTATTATTTCTTATGTTTATTACCTCTCATTATCTTATAACAGTTATGCCAAGGGAAAAGCACATTTGCTCTAGTTACATTTTTAGTGTGTAACATCATAACAGTACAAAAGGGAATTTGCACACTCAAAGGTGTATTTGTAATTGACTTTTTCCACTTACTCAATGTTGTTCTTCTCCCAGATTTTATCTTCCTTATTATAGCTCACTTTGATCTAATAAATAATTATTTTGTCACTAGAATAAATCCAGTACTGTGCTAATCACTATGAATACCCAAAAACAATGAAACTGCACATCTGCATGGTGACAGAAAGCGGCTCAAAGCAGAGAAAATATTTAATTGATTAAAAAGCAGCCATACTTTTCTACTAATTGTTGCTAAAATGTAACTTTTACTGACATTTCTTTCAGATTTCTTTAATAAGTAAAAAATAATTTGAGATCCCAGAAGCAAGTGTATTCTATCAAGGAAGGACTTTATTTCATCTTGGATGGCTCTCTGTCAACTCTGGTGTATGTGAAAAATACACTAATTCATCTACCCTCTTTTTACCTTATTTGTCATTCTTCTGGATGGCTAGCATTAGAATCTGCTTGTCTTTCTTTCTTAATTTTAAATGTTTCTGTTTATTTAAACTTATATGTAAGCAAAAAGAAAATGCAACTTGCTGGCACTTGACATTATGTGTAAAAGTGTCTAACACCTTGACACCAAGGCTAGAATATAATAAGAACAACAATCCCACATCCTCCAGTGAATGACACCCTGTTTTTTTCCTGCCATCAGTCCCGTTAATGGAATTAAAAAGAAAACAAAATTTTTGTTTGATATAGTTTGAGCATAGTTCTCTTTTAAACAAGCAACAACAACAAAAAAATAAGAACCTATACATGGGAGGTATTTATGGGTATGCATGAAAACCTTTCAAACAAAATAATGCAGTGTAAAATCAAGTCAAACATTTATATTCTGTAACTAAAATAAAGTCACAAAGTGCTTATCCCATTGTATGAATTATAGTCATAGGCTGTTATAACTTATAAGGTATAAGACATTTTATCATGCCATGCTAAGAATTCCCAAATCATTAGCTGAGTTTTAGAAAATAGCTGTGTAATCACTCTGATACTTCCATCATTTTGTTGCAACAGGTGGGTGGCTAAACACAGTGCTCACACTATAGAGCCTGGTACACGCCTGAATGCCTGTACTTCCCACATTGCCATGAAAGTTTCCATCAACGAAGACACTAAATTGCCCTCCCAGCCATTTGCTCCCTTTTCTCATCGGGACAAGGCCACTCTAGAACAGTGGAAAGATGCTGCATATAGGCCATCACTGCCCATTACTCTGCTGTCTCCTTGATGACCTCCAAGGTCAACCTCAGCTGTGCTAGTACTGCTCCCATACCCATTTTAGCTATCGCTGAGGTTGAAACAAAAGAAAATTATTAGGTGACTTCTAACTTCAATAAATGGATATTTTTATGTACATCAATTTTTTTTCTTAATGACCCAATCTTGTTCTAGAATGAACTAAAATCAAGTATATTGAAATATTTTCTAATTCTTAAAATTCTCTGAGATGTTTATAATTATCTCTATCATCAACTAAATCTAACTTATGATATACTAGGAAGTCATTTATCAAGGTTGCCCTAACATTTTGTGACTTCAACTAATGTTTTTGTATTAGAACATACTTTATTAATTAATTTTATATTTTATTGAGGTTACTAACAAATATTTGCAAACAGTATAAAATTACTTAAAGATTTCAATATTAAATCAACTTGTTCTGTAGCTATTTTCAATCTAATGGCTGAATATAAGCCTTGTATGTATGTAAGAAAAACATGAAATGGGTGGCTCAGTCGGTTAATCGGCCAACTCTTGATTTCAGCTCAGGTCATGATCTCAGGCTGATGAGATCGAGCCCTGCATTGGGCTCTATGCAGTGTGGGGAGTCTGCCTGAGATTCTCTCTCTTCTTCTGCCCCTCCCCCAAATCATGTGTTCACTCTCTGTGTGTCTCTAAATAAATACATAAATAAATCTTTTTTTAAAAAAATTTTAAAAAATGATATAAGTGGGGCATCCAGAAGTGGATTAAGTAGAGAATTGAAGTGATAAGCAACTATTTTATGAGTAAATAAGAATTTAAACAATTGTTTTTGAATCGATGTTCATGATGAACAAAACTGTAAGTTGGGTATCTTTACCCAGATTACTTATCCTTTGTACCAAAGGCAATCTGGAAAAAATACATCACTTGTAAAAGCTGAAACATTTTTATGTAAATTAATAACAAATTTATTTATTTATTTGTAAAGTCTAATTTGTAGTAGTTGTATATTTTATTTATTTTTATTTAAGTTTTTATTTAAATTCCAGTTAACATCCAGTATTAGTTTCAGGAGTATAATATCATGACTGGACACTTCCACATAATACTAGGTGCTCATCACAAGTGCCCTACTTAATTCCCATCACCCATTTAACCCATCTCCCCATCCACCTCCCCTCTGGCAACCATTAGTTTGTTCTCTATAGTTAAGAGTTTGTTTCCTGGTTTGCCTCTCTCTCTCTCTTTTTTCTTTTGCTCATTTACTTTGTTTCTTAAATTCCACATATGAGTGAAATCATATGGTATTTGTCTTTCTCTGACTGACTTATTTCACTTAGCATAATACTGTCTAGTTCCATTCATGTTGTTGTAAATAGCAAGATTTCATTCATTTTTATGGCTGAGTAATATTCATTTCCATATATATTTACACATTAAATGCAATCTCAATCCCTATTAACATACCAACAGTATTTTTCACAGGGCTAGAACAAACAATCCTAAAATTCGTATAGAATGACCAAAGACCCCGATAGTGAAAGAAACCTTGAAAAAGAAAAACAAAGTTGGAGGCCTCATATATATATATTATTGTTGGATTCAGTTTGCTAGTAGTTTATTGAGAATTTTTGCATCCATGTTCATCAGGGATTTAACTTAAAATACTCTGTCATTTATGGAATGAGCAAGAGTTTATAGTATTCTTGTAGTCCTTTTTTATTTGTTTTTAATTTTTTTTCAGAATCTGAAAATTATATATCTCTATCACCAACTAAATGTGTTCTTCCCAGTCCTTCATTTGTTTCCCTCATTGGAAATTTTAATGCTAACTGTCCAGTTCCAAATAAAAATCTTACTAAATGAACTACATATTTAGAAGTAATTTAGCTACCTTTATTTTGCATTCCATGTAATTTTCCTCCTGAACAAATGCAAGAGGTTTCAATTTGAATTAGAAGCTATAATTGAAGACATACTTATTAATATAAAGTCTAGAAATGTCTGAGAAATTAATAATTGTTTTGATTAAACTATATTCATGTAGATGAATAAATGAATAATTTCAGAGTTAATCAATCAACCCACGCAAAACACTATTATAACACTTTAAAGTCACACATACCACAGATGATTTCTAGAAAAAAGTTCTATCCTCAAAAAGAAAATTTCTTTTCTTTTGCACTTGTATCAATGAAATCTTGTTTGAAGCACTTTGTCAAATTATATAATACTATTCTAAGATTGCCTGGTTTGACAGCACATAATTAAATAGAAGGAATTCAATGTGATATTTTCTTTCAAAAATGGGGCAGTATACTTGCCAGGGGATCTTTTCAGCAATACATTGACTAAACAAAGCATATGCAATAAAAATAGTGTTAATTACTGCTGGAATACTTGATTGAAATTTTATTTTTTAGCATAGTTTTATTTACTAGATAAGTAACAAACCATTAAAGGTGTTTATACTAACTGTAATCATACTATGTATTTCTGTGTTATCTATTGTACTGTTTTCTCTTCCAATTCTCATTTTTTAGTTTTCCCTCTTTTTTCTCTTAGTAAATGTAGTTAAAGTATTGTCAATTTTGTTTAATTTTTTTAAACTGCTCATTACTTTCAATGTTATGTTATTGTTTGTTCTCCTCCCTATTTTATTTATATCTGATTTTTTTTAGTTATTTCTTTCCTCTACTAAATTTCAGCTAAGTTTCTTCTTCTTCTTTTTCCTTGTGATGTAATGTTAAGCAGTCTATATGAACTTTTTTCTTAATACAAAGATTTATAGCATAAATTTCATCTAACATCTGTTTTTGCAGCATCCCGTAGGTTTTGGAATATTGTGTTTTCTTTTTCTGTTGTTTTGAGACATATTTTGATTTGCCTTCTGATTTCTTATTTGGCCCATTGCTTGCGCAGTAGTGTGTTGTTTAATATTTACATGCTAAATATTTAATATTTACATTGTAATTTCCAGTTTTGTTTTATTGTTGGTCTTTAGTTTTGTACCATTGCAGTTGGAAAATACACTTACTATGATTTCAGTCTTCTTAAAAAAAAACAAATAAAAATAGAAGTGAGATACTTATCAATCATTTGTCTGAGTCAAATTGTGGAAGAGTAGCAAGCAAACAAAAAATGCCTTACTCTTGGGGGATGACATGATTGAAATTAGTCATGACTCAATCCAGTGGTTAGCTCAGTCACAGTGATAAGACTGACTGCATGGTCAACCTCACCACTTAATTGTGCATGCAGAAGCTTACTCTAAGTTACAATGCTTACCTTTAATATATATAATCTCATGTTATATTAATATATAATCTACACAACACCACTTTGATGTGTTCATTAATATCTCTTTTCAGATTGAAAAGAGTGTGCCTGGGTGGCTGGTTGTGCCTGGGTGGCTCAGTTGGTTAAGCATTTGCCTTTGGCTCAGGTCATGATGTCAGGGTCCTGGGATCAAGCCCCATATCAGGCTCCTTGCTCAGTGGGGAGTCTGCTTCTTCCTCACTCTCTGCCCCTCCCCCCTGCTCATGTGCACTCTCTCTCTCAAATAGATAAATAAAATCTTTAAAAAAATTAAAAGTAGATTGAAAAAACTAAAGCTTAAGATAGAATAACATTTTCTTCATGGACACAAAACTAGTAAATAGTGAAAACAATTCATATTTTAAACCAACATAGGAGTATATGGGAGTATGTGGCTTTAAGTTTGTTTTCATAAAATTATAGATAATGTAAGAAAATCAAAGCAAAAAACTTGATTTCAAATGCTTGCCTATGTTTAATGACCCTGGCAAAGTCTATTCCACAACCCAATATCTGAACACTTTTGCAATATTCCAAATGTCTGAGGCTTGAACAATTTCAGAAAAAAATATTAAAGACAATTCTCTTTTTGAAAAGCTCTGGAGACAAATATTTTCATAAGTATTCCATGAAATGATCATGTACTTTTCATGTTCTTCATTCTGACCCCTGTATTTCTGAAGTCTAATCTTCCCTTTACATGACTCTGAAAGATTTTATTGTGTTTCCGTAATTTCTCTTGTCTTTAGGCTAATGCCTTTGGTTCCAACATTTGTGCTCATATGATAATGTCTCTTCTCATTCCACCACTCACTTCCTTTTGATGAAGCTATTTAATGTCATACTAGATCCAACTATCATTTCTTAAGCATTTACAACATGTCAACATCTGTTCAGGTTCATTTCATAAACAAAAGTCTTTTTTTTTTTTTTCTATTCAAGCTCACAGGAAAAAAATGTTCATAGATTTTTTTAACCATGTCACCCTTCAACATAGGGTCAAGAAAATTTATGATTATATTCAGCACTGTAATTGGTGAGGCTTCTTCCATAATTCTTGTTGCTAGGCAATATGCTAAAAAAAAAGAGATTTGTGTGTTAAAACTTAATATACTTAATTCGCAAAAATAAAACTAACCTGAATTATAAAGGATAGTGTAAGTAAAATTCATTATATAAGTTGGCATCAATGAAAGACGTTTGAAGATCTTGATAAATCTACCAGCATATATTACACCAGCAGAATTTTTTTTTCTTAAGGATAGATAAAGTTTCTAAATATCCAATTATTCATGATTAATATATTACTTTATCTACTCAGTGCTAAAAAACGATTTTCCTTCTGTCCAAAACACATTGTTATTCCTCTAAAAAGCACTCAACAAGAATCCATAATCTGGAATTTTGAGTCCTTTTATTTTTAGTTTAGTGTACTTAGAACCAACCTGCCGGTGTATCTACCCAGTTATTTTGCATATTATTGAGGTATTTCTTGTTCCAAGGATATGTTTTACTAGCGGCCCCATCACTTCCACTGCATAAATCCCTAGGAATTGACTTTATCACTTATCTAACAGAAGGTAAGAAGTTTTTAAATTCATCAGCAATTTTAATGAAAAAAAAGTTATTGGTATCTAAGTCAAATCAAATTTGTAAGTAAAAGATTTGTCTACAATTTTCTTACAGTTTTTAGAGACAATGACATTCTACAGTCTTAAAATGTGTTACTGCAGTCAAGTTACATTTCAGCTACTCCAAGAGGCAACAGAGGTCAATTTAAATATGCTCACAGTTAGCCACATGAAAACAAACTCTTTGTATGTCTCATATATAATTTCAAATTTTATATCCTAAAATTGAAACATTCTTTCCCCCAAACAGGTATTTTCCTATAATGGTAGTAGAAACATGGCCTTGAACAGGACTTTTTAAAAATTTTAAAGACCATTTCTTCCCTGTAAAAGTTTTAATTCATATGCAAGAGGAAAAATTTCTATGAACAAAGACATCTGAGAAATGCCATAGATATTTATTGCCTTGGAAATTCTTATTGCATATTATTATATAAAGTTGCATAGAAATCCTATAGTGAAGAAATGTTTTAATTTTATTTAATCTATTGATTGCAAGTTTGTGTAATCATATGTAAAATAATTTCAATATAAAATGAAACTGAAGGATATAAAATGGAAAATCTCATGCATGTGCCTTCAGGAAAATAAATCTTAAGGACGGAGAAACTGATTTCCCATAAATGACTGATTTACAGAAAACTGATAATATTGGAATTTCCTTAAATAATACCTATTCACAGGTTGTCTCATATCCACCTTGGGAAGTTTTATTTATGGTTTCCAGAGACATGAATAAGAAATGACCCAGGTCAGGCTGGTCTCAAAATAAGCTGAATTGAACTTTGTTTGTGTGACTGAATTGGTTTTGTCTGCTCAGGGAATTTTCAGAGCTGGTTTCCCTTTGTTTTTGATTTTAATGGATTGTAACTGAATGCTCTCTTCTTTACGTTTCCTGCCCTTAAATATAGCTAAGGTCAGCTTTAGCTTGTGTTCCAAATTGCAATTCCTCTGCTATTCTCAAACTCATCATTTTGACAATTTGAGGGTTGCCTCAGTTTACCTCTTTATATTCAGGTTGACATACATGATTTAAAAAAAAAAAACCCTCATGGTACACAGTCACCATCCACACAAATATTTTCTCACAACTCTCAGATTAAAAATACATACACAATCAATAAAAAGTTAGGATAATTCAAAATTTCCATGGAAGAAGCTTTTCCTTATTTAAAAAAAATGTTTATAAACTATTGGAACAGTGACAGATTGTTACTGAAATTCTAAAGAATGGAAATGTCCTAATCTTCATGAATCCCAAACACTAATATACGTATCACTTGCTAACTACATTTAAATTTGAAATATTTCATTTAGATTTGTTATTTTAATGTTCTCCATTCAATTACATACATTTTAAGTTAACCACATTATAAAATGAATAAGCTGGGAGCCTGGATGGCTTAGTCAGTTATGCATCTGCCTTCAGCTCAGGTCATGATCTCAGGGTCCTAAGATCGAGTCCTGCATCTGGTTCCCTGATTAGCTGGGAGTCTGCTTCTCCCTCTACACCTCTCCCTTGCTCATGATCTCTCTCTCTCACAATTTCTCTCTGTCTCTCAAATAAATAAATAAAATTCTTAAAAGAAAATAAGCCATGGGGATGTAATGTACAGCATGGGGGATAGTCAATAATATTGTATTAACTTTGTAAGATGACATAGTGACTAGCCTTGTTGTGGTAACCATATCACAATGTTTATAAATGTTGAGTCACTCTGTCATATACCTGAACTTAATATAATATTGTATGTCAATTATACCTGAATACATTTTTTAAAAGAACATTAAAATAAAACTAAAACAAAATAGTGAAAAAAATTATAACTTTAAATATCTACCAATAAGTAAAATATCAAAGTGAACATAAAATGGAACAAAGTGAATATACAATTAAACAATTCTCAATGACTACAAATAACTCTGGTAGAATGAAATGGATGTTCATATAAAAAAATATTTCTTATTAAGTGTGCCAAATTTGCAAAAAAAAAAAAAATCCCGTTGTTTCCTCTTCCTTCTTTCCTTTCCCTTTTTCTTTTTAACTTTTTTTTAAAGATTTTATTTATTTATTTGACAGAGATAGACAGCCAGCGAGAGAGGGAACACAAGCAGGGGGAGTGGGAGAGGAAGAAGCAGGCTCATAGTGGAGGAGCCTAATGTGGGCTCGATTCCATAACGCCAGGATCACACCCTGAGCCAAAGGCAGACGCTTAAGGACTACGCCACCCAGGCGCCCCTCCTTTCCCTTTTTCTTTCCTTTTCTTTCTTTCTTTCTTTCTTTCTTTCTTTCTTTCTTTCTTTCTTTCTTTATCAATGATGTACAAACAATTCTAAAACCTTGCTAACATTAAGACACTAATAAATTATAAATGAGATATAATTGCTTGAATCTGAAAAATTCTCATAAATTGAAAAGGTAGTTAACACAAGCAGAAGGAGCTGAAATATTATTTGTATTCAGTGGTTTAGAAAACAAAACAATGATTACTTAACATATTGCTGGATACTCTTCAGAAGTCTCTTAACATTTTCCTAGTTAGAAGAAACATCCATCTTCATGTTCTTAAAAATCGTATTCATTTGAACTATACAAATCAACATCATAATTAAAATTTCTAATCTTAAGAATCTAGATTAAAATAATACTACTTATATCAAGCATAGCAGAAATCCATATCTGAATTTTCTCTATCTTCCTAGACTAGAGGCCTAGCTTTCAGTCTTTTAGCTACTGACATGCCTTCCTCACTAAACTTAATAATTTATAGCTTTTTTTTTAAGTGAGAGAAATATGACTCTTCCTTTTCTTTGAACACTTAGAGGTCACTGTTCGGTAATTAGCTGGTCTAATTTCAATATTGTTGCATTTCAGGACCTGGAGAGAGGAAGAGAGATGGTGGTGGGATGACCAGTAAGTGGAGCAGTCAAAGCACACACAACATTTTTTGATCAATTTTGTTATCTTATATGGGCATGGTTCATCGTGCTCCAAAACAAATACCATATTAACATCAAAGACCACTGATCACAGAAAACCATAATGAATGTAATAGTTTAATAGTAAAGTTTGAAAAGTTATGAGAATTACCAAAAATGTGACAGAAGCATGCAGTGAGCAAATTCTGTTAGAAAAATGGTGCTGATAGACTTGCTCAACTCAAAGTTGCCACAAACCTTCAATATGTAAAAATAAATAAATAAATAAATAAATAAATAAATAAATGTCACATAATATCTGTGGAGCACAATAAAGCAAGACACAATAAACTGAGGTACGTCAGTATTTAGGAAATCTTGAGGAACCCATCAACAAAGAAACCTACAAGAGCTGATAAATAAGTTCAGCAGGTCATAGGATACAAAATCAAATACATAGATCAATCATATTTTTATGTACTAGCAATAAAAAAATCTAAAAATAAATGTAATAAAATATTTCTAATTACAATAGCATCAAAAAGAATATAACATTTAGGAATAAAATTAAAGAAAGTGCAAAACTTACACACTAAAGACTACCAAACATTGCTGAAAGAAATTAAAGGCCTAATAAATAGAAAGATACCTCGTGTTTACAGATTATTAAGACTTAATCTTATTAAGATGGCAATATACCCCAAATTTATCTATACATTTCTATCAAAATACCTGGCGGCTTCTTTGCAGAAATTGACCGGCTGATGCTAAAATTCATAAGAAATTTCAGAAGATGTGGGAAAATCAAAACAATTTCATAAACTAGCAAAGTTGGAGTACTCACACTTCCAAGCTACAGTTTCAAGACAGACTAGTACTGGAATAATGATAGACATATGGATGAATAGAATAGATTTGAAATCCCCAAAATAAACTGGTATATTAACAATCAACTGATTTCCAACAAGGGTGACACTACCATTCAATGGGAAAAGAATAGTCTTTTTAACAACTGGTACTGGAACAAGTAGATATCAACATGCAAAAGAATAAAATTGATCCTCACACTGTACACAAAAATTAACTCAAAAATTAAATACAAAGATACAAAAATAAATACAGAAAAATAAATCAAAGACCTAAATATGAGATCTAAAACTGTAAGGCTCTTAGAAAAAAATATAGGTGTAAATCATTGTGTCTTTGATTAGGCAGTGGTTTCTTGGCTAAGACACCTAAAGCATAATCAGTCAAAGAAAAAATTGATAAGTTGGACTTCATCAAAATGATAACTTTTGTGTTTCAAAGGTCAGTCTCAAGAAAGTTAAAAGACAACTCACCTATTGGATTAAATATTGAAAATGTTTTAAAATTATATATTTGGTAAAAGTCTAGTATCAAAATATATACAGTGCTATTACAACTCAAAAATAAAAAGGCAAATAACCCAATTAAAAATTGGCAAATGACTTGAATAGATATTA
>NW_024424452.1:57770004-57825880 GCF_017311325.1 Ursus maritimus
TTTTTTTTTAAGTGAGAGAAATATGACTCTTCCTTTTCTTTGAACACTTAGAGGTCACTGTTCGGTAATTAGCTGGTCTAATTTCAATATTGTTGCATTTCAGGACCTGGAGAGAGGAAGAGAGATGGTGGTGGGATGACCAGTAAGTGGAGCAGTCAAAGCACACACAACATTTTTTGATCAATTTTGTTATCTTATATGGGCATGGTTCATCGTGCTCCAAAACAAATACCATATTAACATCAAAGACCACTGATCACAGAAAACCATAATGAATGTAATAGTTTAATAGTAAAGTTTGAAAAGTTATGAGAATTACCAAAAATGTGACAGAAGCATGCAGTGAGCAAATTCTGTTAGAAAAATGGTGCTGATAGACTTGCTCAACTCAAAGTTGCCACAAACCTTCAATATGTAAAAATAAATAAATAAATAAATAAATAAATAAATAAATGTCACATAATATCTGTGGAGCACAATAAAGCAAGACACAATAAACTGAGGTACGTCAGTATTTAGGAAATCTTGAGGAACCCATCAACAAAGAAACCTACAAGAGCTGATAAATAAGTTCAGCAGGTCATAGGATACAAAATCAAATACATAGATCAATCATATTTTTATGTACTAGCAATAAAAAAATCTAAAAATAAATGTAATAAAATATTTCTAATTACAATAGCATCAAAAAGAATATAACATTTAGGAATAAAATTAAAGAAAGTGCAAAACTTACACACTAAAGACTACCAAACATTGCTGAAAGAAATTAAAGGCCTAATAAATAGAAAGATACCTCGTGTTTACAGATTATTAAGACTTAATCTTATTAAGATGGCAATATACCCCAAATTTATCTATACATTTCTATCAAAATACCTGGCGGCTTCTTTGCAGAAATTGACCGGCTGATGCTAAAATTCATAAGAAATTTCAGAAGATGTGGGAAAATCAAAACAATTTCATAAACTAGCAAAGTTGGAGTACTCACACTTCCAAGCTACAGTTTCAAGACAGACTAGTACTGGAATAATGATAGACATATGGATGAATAGAATAGATTTGAAATCCCCAAAATAAACTGGTATATTAACAATCAACTGATTTCCAACAAGGGTGACACTACCATTCAATGGGAAAAGAATAGTCTTTTTAACAACTGGTACTGGAACAAGTAGATATCAACATGCAAAAGAATAAAATTGATCCTCACACTGTACACAAAAATTAACTCAAAAATTAAATACAAAGATACAAAAATAAATACAGAAAAATAAATCAAAGACCTAAATATGAGATCTAAAACTGTAAGGCTCTTAGAAAAAAATATAGGTGTAAATCATTGTGTCTTTGATTAGGCAGTGGTTTCTTGGCTAAGACACCTAAAGCATAATCAGTCAAAGAAAAAATTGATAAGTTGGACTTCATCAAAATGATAACTTTTGTGTTTCAAAGGTCAGTCTCAAGAAAGTTAAAAGACAACTCACCTATTGGATTAAATATTGAAAATGTTTTAAAATTATATATTTGGTAAAAGTCTAGTATCAAAATATATACAGTGCTATTACAACTCAAAAATAAAAAGGCAAATAACCCAATTAAAAATTGGCAAATGACTTGAATAGATATTACTCCAAAGAAAATGCATGAATAGCCATTAAGCATATGAAACATGTTCTACATCATTAGTCATTAGAGAAATGCAAATCTAAAGGATGATGAGATACCATTTCAGATCCACAAGGATGGCTATAATAAAAAAAGATGGACAATGGCAAGTGTTAATGATAATGCTGAGAAACTGGGACCCTCATACATTGCTGGTAAAAATGTAATACATTACAGCCACTTTGGAAAACATCTTTGCAATTCCTCTGAACATTCCAGAGAGTTGACCATATGACCCAGAAGTTCTACTCAAAGTTATATATTCAAGACAATTGATAACCTATGTTCACACAAAAACTACACACAAATGTTCATATTATTCATAATAGCCACAGTGAAAACACCTCAAATGCTCATCAACTGATGAATGGATTAAAAAGAGTGGAATAATGACATACTAGAAAAATCAGCCACAAAAAGCAATGAAGTACTGATCCCTGCTACAAATTGGATGCACTATGAGAAGATATGCAAAAAGAAAGAAAAAAGACACAAAAAGCCACTTACCATATGATTCAACCCCTGTGAAATGTTCAGAATAGCCAATCCATACAAACAGAAAGTAAATTAGTGGTTTTCAGGAAGGCTCCCCTCTGAAGACAGGGGATTTCATTTTGGGGTGATGAAAATATTCTAGAATTAGATAGTGTAATGTTTGTAAAACCTTGTGAACTTATTAAAACCTCTGAGTTTTAAACTTTAAATGCATGAATTTTATGGTATGTGAATGACATTTCTACTGAAGAATATGAGAGAAGTGAGTATCTGAACCAGGCAAAATTGATATGAAAGTCTGTTTTGCTGTTGCAGGGTAGTTCATGCATCAGGGAAAATGGAGAGTGTTAAGGTTTTGCAAAAGTGTGAAAATACCAGCAAATATTAGCCTCCAAAAGGAATGGACTCCATCCTGAGTGGAGATCAAAGCAAGTGAATCTAAGAACAAATAGATCAGGATTGAGCACCAGAGTATTGGGAGAAAAGGACACTGGAAATTCTGTGGCAAAAAGGGGGGTGAATTCTTGTCTTGAATGCTTCATTAATTAATAAATTACCTGTCACTAATAACAGATAAACTAAGAAACTGGGCAAGCAACCTTTATCCATATCTCTAACCTTCTATTAATGGCTAGTCTGTGAAAATCCAACTTTTCATAAATGAGTTGTGTCATCAAAATAATCTAGAAAAATAAATACAGAGCACTGATCAGTAAAGAAAAAGAAGAAAAATATGGAGTTAAAATTATGAAAAAGTTTTACACATAAAATATATATTTTTAAGGACAGAAATAGGAGTTGACTAAAGTGTGAAACTGGAATCAAATATTTCAGTTAATGTGGCAGATTATATTATTCAAATATGGCTGCAACACTATGTCCTGTCCCATATGCTCTTCTAGAACCTTGACACTCCTCCATTATAAAATAAAGTCTATGTTCCTCCCTTCAATCTTGGCAAGCTCTTATACTGTACTAGTACTAGCATACAGCAGAAGTGAAAACATTTGACTTCTGAGGCAAATTATAGAAGGCAATATGGTCTCTGCCACTACCTCAAATTTTGTTTTTTGGAATGCCTGCCTTTGTAAACCAGGCACTTTGCTGCGAGTAAGCCCAGCTGAGATGGAGAAGTCCACATGAAAAGGAACTGAGGCTCCATCAGAACACTCAGATGATAGCCATACGAGCGAGCCATCTCTGAAGAGGATCTTCCAGTCCCAGGCAAACCATTTGAGTTGATGCCAGGTGGAATAGAGACACATGCTTCTCTTCAAGCCCTGCTAAAAAAACAGAGTTGAAGCAAAATAAGTGAGTATTTTGTTTTTTTAATGTTTCAAGATTTAGGATAGTTTATTATATAGTAATAGAGAACTAAAAAGGTAAAGAAGAAAAGGAATAACCTCATTTCAGAAAAAAATTACAAGGATGACAAGGAAGAAGAGGTACCATTGATAGAATATGAAGGGATAGTAATAAGAAAAGCCAAGAAAATGAAAATGAAATAAAGTGGTAAGTAGGAGTAGAGAGGAAATGATAGAGAAGAAAATCTAAGAGACAATGTATGTATGACTGGGATACATATAAAGAAGAAAAACAAAAAATGAATCAGAACAAAGTTTCATACTGGGTACCTGTAAGTATCAATAAAGAAAAGTCAACAATGAGATATATCATCACAGAGTTGTTGGACTTTAAAGATAAAAAGAGATCCTTTGTACATCACGCAGGTATCAACTTATTAAAGGGGAAAGAAAATCATGTTATCATCAGAGTTTTAACTTTAATAATAAGCAAAAACACCTGTGAGAAATTCAAAGGAAAAAAGTCCAAGCCAAGGAGAATTTCAATTATTATAGCAACAGACATATAATCTTGAATATATAAGATTTCAGAAAATACTGTTCCCAGAAACTCTTCCTTGAGAGCCTTGCAAAATGAAAGCTCCAAATGATTGGAGAAGCTTTGGAAAAATTATCGAGTACATTTAACTGTTGAACTCTTAAAACAAGGGTGGAAATATGAATGATAGGCAAGCAATCAGGCAATTCAAAAGCATCAGATCATATCACAGGACCTATTATCTGTGTTCAAAGACAAGGCACATGTTGAGGAGTTAACATCCACTGCAACTGAAGTTGCATCCACAACTTCAGTGCAGAGAAGAGGAAAAAAGTTAATTAGAAGAGGGCTTGCTCCCAAGCCTCCTCCAGTGACAAGAGACTTCCTGATATTTTGCTGGGAGGAAAAACTCAAACAGATTCTGCAGAACTGTCTGTCTTGGAATGCATATTTGATAGATTTATTAGATGTTCTTTTTCTAGCATAATTTGATAGAGAAAGACAAGAAGTCATTGAAGAGACTGAAGCAGGGTAGTATCTTTTAGGAGACATCAGAAAAGCCACCCTCCCTCTCCCTGCCACACCCATTACCAGACATCAAATTCAGCCTGAGCACAGATGAGTGAAGAAGGCTGAGAGATACAACAAAAATTTGTGGTGGTCTGAGTGATAGTCCTCTTCCATAGTATACACTCCCTCACCACCAAAATTCTGAGGTTAGATGCTGTCCTCTGGTCATGTGTGGGACTTCTACTTTAGAAATATTCCCTAGCTTCTGATTCATATCCAAGTCAATTTTCTTAGTGAGAACTTGGGAATTGCCTTGACTCCAATCTACTATCCTATCTTCACAACCATTGATTACTTGTAGAACCTTTAATTACAATCATTCCAGAATGAAGATAGCCATAGCAGGCAAGGCATGTTTTATCAACTGGAAAGCAAAACACATGGAATAGGACAAAGGCAATGGAAGTGGTTCTTGTTGGTTTGGTCAGCAATGGGAAATTAGAAGATAGTAAGGCATCCACCTGGTGTTCCACCATTTCTAGGCTTCAGTTCAGACTTCTCAATAGCTCAAAAGAGTCAAGAAAGGGGACAAAAGAGTGATGCAAGCAGGGACACTGAGGTTTGTGTCCCAGTACTTCAGAAGTAGCATTCAAGACACTGATCCATTATTTGATTTCCCAAATTCCTAATACATAGCTGAAAGTAGCTATTAAGAGGACAGAGGGTTTTAGGATTCTGTCAGTCCTGCCTGTGGATGGGTGGTTAGTGTTAGCCTGGTATAACTTATCTTTCAGGCAGATATGCCTGCTTTCTAAAAGGCAAGGTAGATGCCACTAGTAGCAAGAAATCAAGGGCATATGACCAGGAAGTACAAAAAGCAGCGACAGTTTTACTGGGAGAAACTAGCAGAAAGAGAAGAAATGCAGGTGCAAGTTTCTGTCATGGGTGGGGTAGCATTCAGTGACATATCAGGGCCAGATTTCAGACAATGAGATTAGAACCTCTACACATAAGTTCTATGATTTATACACTGCACAGCTGGCAAAACATCACCTCATCCCTCAGCAGTATTAGGGATAAGTCAAATCCTTAAAGCTTACTACATAATGAAGTAAGAACCATTGCCTCCAATCTTGTCCTTCTACTTCATCGTTCATGGTAAAAGAGCACGATAATTGTATGATGTGTCCATGGATCAGGTTCCAAGAATTGTCATTGCAGCTATGTGACACAATGACTCTGGTCAAAGCTTTGATCCAGCAGCATCTACTGCGTTAACACTTGGTACAGTAGGATTGCATTAAGCAATTTTCAGTTCCTAAATATCCCCACTATGAAGCATCTTGGCTTACTCTTTAGAAGGACCTCCTGAAGAATATTAGTATTTGATTAGTTAATTTTTGCCTCTTGAAACAGCAACAGTGATGTTAAGAAAGAAATTCTCTTACCATAGCAAATCTTTATTTCTTGCTCAAACTACAGATTCAACATGTCACTGGGGGGCTATTTGTTGTAGATTTTCAATGACTCAGGCTGATGGAGACTCAACAAGGAGCTTCAATGGTAGAATGAATCAAACAAAGGCTTGTAAACCGTCTGCTAGGAAGTTATACATATCACTTCTGCTCATATTTCATTGGTAAAATGAAGTCATATGGCTAGGCCAAACTTAAAAATAAAGATTTCCCTCATGGGTGTATGGGGTAGTAATATATCACAGTAGTTTCAATTTCCTGATTTTTAAAGAGGTTGAGCATACTGCCACATTTCTTTTGGCCATTTGGATATGTTATTTTGTAAGGTAGCTTTTTTATTCTCTTGCCCATTTGTCTATTAATTTCTCTGTCATTATCTTCTCTATTTCTAATTGACTTGTAGGCTCTATCTATCCATCAAATCTATCCATCTATGTATCAATCAATCGTTTATCTACATATAGAGATATTATAACTCCATTATTAATTATAAGTCCTGCAAATATATTCTCTAGCTCTGTAGATTGCCTAAATAATGTTTTTAAAGGACAGTTCTTAATTTAATGAAGTACAATTTATCAATTTTCCCCATTTGTTTCTTTCTAGTTAGTGCATTTCTGTCTCTCTTACAAACCAGAAAGTAGAAAGTAAGTGTATTTAAGAGCCAACAAAATACACTAAAACAGACCACTAACATTGATTTCTATTGGAAGAATTTGAGGGGGAAAGGGAATAAAAATTTGTAAGTCAAATTTTGTCGCTTATAAAAGGGAACTCATAGACACGTATAGAAAAGGAGGGGACACAAGGTTTTATATTAAGCTGTAGGCGTAAAGTTCACCATAAGAATAAAAATACTTCTCTCAATATAGGAGGAGCCACATAGAAAGAAATGTGTGTATATGTATACTTACATGTTCTACATGTAAAGAATACTACACAAAAAGAGTAAAGGTGAATTAATATGACAAAAAGGAGTCCAAACATGTTATTTATGTCAATAAAAAGTTTAGCTTATGTCTCTTATAAGAGAAAATTTTTTTCAGATTGACTTATAGGTTAAAATCTCACCAAATGCTCCATATTAGAGACAGACCAAAAGTTAACTTATCAGGAGTTTGAGAATAAAAAGAGAATCATAGTTATATTCAGGCAAAAAAGAAAAGCAAAGAGAATTCTCTAATATTAGATATGAAGAGAACAAAATACATTAAACAAAATAGTACATAGAACTTTTAATGTTAAAGACTGTAACTCACTGTGAAGATGTTATCATTATATCTTTGAACTAATTACACAGCAGTGAATTTCATATAACATAAGTGACAAGAATTTAATTATAGTTAGCTGGAAAGACACTGGTAACAGGTGACTTTAATATAACTTTCTTAGTCCTAACAGATAAAATACCAAAAATAAGATGGACAATAAAACACCTGAATATCATAACCAATAAGGTAAAATTTCAAGGTATATAATAAATTCTGTGTCACAGTACAATTCTTCTTTTCCAGTATTTACTGAAAATTTACAAAAGTGACCCAATATTATTAGGCCACAAATAAAACTTATGATACTTGTAATCTACAAGTTGCTTTCTTATTGTGGTTTTATGTTGTCTCATCTCCTCTAGTCCTGGTAGCAAAGAAGATCTCAGAAAGTCCCTTTTGATAAAGGATACAGTTTCTAAATGTTCATAATTAAAAGCTTATCACAACTCTAAATAATAGTGAAGACAGAAAAGTAATGTATAATGTATCTTTTTAATGAAAAAATAGAATGTTTTGAAACAAGAATTGGTATGAATTCATAACTGATAACTAATGAGCTCTGAGAGCATTTTAATGGTACATGAATTTGCCTTAGGCTGGGGAAAAAAAGAAAAAAAACTTGGTGCTTAGTTAGCAAATTATTTAAAAGTACTAATACAATATTATAAATAACTTCATGCTTGAATTAAAGACAGGATTGATGATGAAAAGGTTTATCTAAAAAGTCTTCGGTAAAAAATAACAGTTCAAGTTGATGAACAGGTTAGAATATTTGATGTATAAAAAAAGCAATAATAATAATTGGCTTAAGATATTTCTACATATAAAATCTTTAAAAAAAAAAAAAAAGGGGGGGGGCACCTGGGTAGCGCAGTCGTTAAAGCGTCTGCCTTCGGCTCAGGGCGTGATCCCGGCATGCCGGGATCGAGTCCCACGTCAGGCTCCTCCGCTGTGAGCCTGCTTCTTCCAAAAAAAGATATTTCTACATAATAATTTACCCAAGTGAGATGAAGGAAGAAGTGTTTTAAATGTATTGCACCAGCAAAGTAAGAAATTAAACTAATGTCTGTTACTCTTTATCTGTTTATGATTATTTAATTTACTAAAACTAAGGAATAAGGCTTCATATAGAATGGGAAAATATTGGCATCTTTCTCCTTGTTATGGGCTATATTTCTGTAATTTTAATAAATATCAAGTCACCATTTTAAATTCATCTACATCTTCATTACTCAAATTATTTTGGAAGCACTTAACCAACTTCAAGATGCATAAATGTGGCCCAATTTGTGCACAGTTCTTTCTATCACTATACTCAATAACTTTCTTATTGCTTTACAGATATCCCTGTAACCAGCTGTGAAGAGTCTGATTTCACCTTATTGGTATTCCCTCTGATCCAGAAGGAAATATCATTTCTATCTTCCACGGTTGTTTGCTATATAACCATCCTTGCAAAGTTTGTCTGGAATGAAGAGCAAGTGCCTCTGCTTGTACAACATGTAGCCATATGATTCCCATAGAGAATTTTCTCCCAATACCAACCCACCATAAACCCTTAAACTACAATTGTGCATTAGGTCAATATTATTGGTCAGCCTTAAATAACAACATCTGGATGCTACAGTTATAATGGGAACTTAGAGACCATGATCCTATTCAATTAAATTTTCTAATATTTGTATTTCTTTGTGTGATTTCCAAAATAATGTACTTAGTGTTTTTAAAAATCTAAAGTCGGGTAAGACAGAGCATTGTCTTCATGTACCTGACAGTTGAAAGTGGAGACCATGACACATAACAACTAAAATAAAGTGGTGAATGTTAATAAAATAAATAAGGAAGTTGAAAGAAAGAAAGAAAGAAAGAAAGAAAGAAAGAAAGAAAGAAAAAAAGAAAAAAAGAAAAAAAGAAAGAAAGAAAGAAGGAAGGAAGGAAGGAAGGAAGAAGGAAGGAAGGAAGGAAGGAAGGAAGGAAGGAAGGAAGGAAGGAAGGAAGGAAGGAGAAAAGAAAGGAAAAGAAAGAAAGAAGGAAGGGAAAGGAGAGCTCGTTACTGTTTGGAGCCATTAGGAGTCTTTGGGGTTAGAGTAGCCCTCTGAGATGAATGATGAATACAATTTTGATTGAGAAAGTGAGTGGGCAGCTTTTCAAGTAGAGGCAATGGTATAAGAAAACATTTTTCTTTAAAATTAATACTTATATTACACTTTTCTGTGTGGAAGAGTTAAACTTACAACTTTTAAAAACATTGATGTAGCCATTTAACCAATAGAAATGCATATTGTTCTGACATAGAAATATCATTGTTTAGGGCATCCTATGTGTGCACTGCTAATGTGGTTGAAAAGCTGATATATTATGCCGTTTCACCATTCACTCTTCACTTGTCCCAAAACTTCCTCAGTCACAGAGTTCAGTTTATAGACAGAAGACAAAAGCTCTTCATTTGGATTCATTTCCTAAATAACGAAGACTATTTTATTTATATTATTTTACCTTATGTAAATTCAACAAATCCATGGTTATTTTATTCATTTTTTGCCCATTAGTATGGGAACCTTCTTTGAAACTGTTGTCAGTGGAATCTTTTTCTTTCATTAGTACTGATGTCATAAGGGCCTGTGCATTAGAATACTTTTACTACAATTCTGTTCACAGGGACACTAAGGGTAGCCTTTGGTAATGTGAACAGATTCTGTGAGCAGCATTTACTGATACAATAATGTGTTAAGCAGACTTAATCTTAAAATAACAATTGGGCAAGAAAGAGGCAGTGAATAGTAAGTATCTTTTTCTGTGTGACTATAGTACAAATATATGAAAATTTTTTTGAATACAGTCGGAACTAATTGGTAACGTATAAGTTACTACCTCATACTTGTCTATTTTCTTGATTCAGAAGGTCGCAAGCAGTAACCCATGTACATCTAATGGTACTGCTGAACTGTGTTCATAATTAATAAATACTTCACAGGATAAGTTTCTTTCTATGCCCGTGCATGGTTTTCAAATATCACACGTTTAGATCACTGTAGAAAATAAATAGATAGAAATATGAATCTAAATAGATAGAAATATGAATCTAAAAAACACTGAAAGTATAAAATAATTTTCCCAGAATCTGTGTGATCTAGTAGAAAGACCACATAATTTAGATTCTGATTAAGCTAAGTTCCAATTTCACTCTCATATTTGCTAATAGCATAACCATAGAAATAGGTTTTATTGTTAACTCATTTATTTCTTTGCCACAATTATTTAATAAATTAGGAATATAAGGAAGACATTAAGTTTCATGCAAGTGCAACAGATCCTTCCCTCAATATTAAGGAAGGAAGATAAATTGATACACAGTTTACCATAGCTTAGTAAATGCTTCTCATTTGGAAGTACCTAAGGTATTTCTTAGGTAAGAGGAAATACCAAACTTTGTCTAGGAAATCTTCCCAGAGACAAGAACAGCTAGACTGAGTCCTGAGGGAGTAGACATACTAGTCATGTGTAGGTGGAAAAGAGAGAGCATGAAGCTGTCAAGAATATTTTACAGAACAGTTCCTTATATGCTATAAAAAAAGTGCTCTAGGTATGCATTATTAAAACACTCAGACTTCATTTTCTTGGGAACTGTTGAAGGACTTTCCTTAGGAGGTGACAAATGAAATGTTCAACTCTAAATACAACAAGAAGAATGACGAGAAACGAAATGCCCAGAAATGTGTACTATTGATAAGGGTAATAGTAGTGGAGATGAGGAAATGTGCATTAATTGGAGAAATGTAAAGAAACTCACATGGTTTACTCCCTCACTTCATTCAGGTTTCTCAGAGGTTTTTCTTTACTGTTTAAGCTGAAGTTGTGTGCCCCTGAAGGTCTGTTGGCTTATTTATTGGCTGCTTTGAATATAGAGTTTAAACTGACTGATCTTTTTCAGAGTCTGGAATAGAGCAGCCACGTGGTAAATAATCATTCGATAAATATATTAAGAATGAAACTTGGCAGAATTCAGTCATAGATGACTTTCAGATTTTGTCTTGGTCAAACTGCGTGAAGGTAGCAGTGAATAAGCAGGTAATTTAGGAGAAAATGCATACTTAGGTAAATGGTGATGACCAGTTCATTTTAAATGACATACCATTTAAACTGCTTCCTAAATGTGAAATGTTAATAATAATATTGACCTTTAATGGTATTGTGAGGTTACAGAAGATAATATTTGTCAAACTGGATATCTTAGTTTTAAGAATGAATATACGGTCTCTACTCAGGTTACCTAGACAAAAATTCATTAATTCGGGTCCCATAATTTTAGATACAAGTCATCTAACATCTCTGAATTTCCTTTTAATCATCTGTGAAATGGGAGTTTCTCACAGAAATGTTGGAGCTAAATAAATTAATCTGTGACAAGTGCACTCTTGTATCTTAGACATTGACACAAAGCATCCTAGAATTCCCTGATACAGAATAGGCCCTAAAAATATGTCTCAAGTTTTCCTTCTGCCCTTATGATAAAATGCATCAGAGGAAGAGCCAGGGCTCATGGTGGCATTTCTGAGTCTTCATATCATGCATGCCTATTAATCTACTAAATTATACAACTTTCTTTTACATTATTGAAATGCAAAAACAATTCCAATTTAGAAAAGTCAATGTTAAAAAGTTAAACATAGAAATAGGCAATGGGTCACAACATGATTTGAACACTGTTGGTCAAGATAAGCATCTTCAATTAGAAATTGCCAGGATGAAAAACAATATAATCCAACTCTATAGTTGTAAACTCCAGATGGTTTGAAACCGTATTTCTAGTTAAAAATTTTTACGCCAGCTGGCACTTTATTCATATATGCTAGGCGTCCAGCAAAAGCTAAGATTGCAGTAGTCTAAATAGAAAGGCCCCAAAGACCTCATCATCAGCAAGATAGGAAGAAGGATCCTCTTGGGGAAAAATGTCTCCATGGTCACAGCAGGAAAACTTGATGTGAAAAGATACTATTTCAGGATTCGTTCTTGAATTCCTTTGCATCACTGCACAGTGAGCCAAAAATAATAAACTGGTGAAAAACAGATGAAAGATGACGATGATTGAAGTCATTATTTTGAGCATGTCACGAATAGATATTGCTCCACTTCAGTCTTAAGAATGTTTAATACAGGAAAAAAAAACCTAGGAGGGGAAAATAAATTTGGCAAAGCATGGATGAAAAGGTTCAGGTAAGAGGCATGATTTTGCAAATATGCCATTATTGCATTCTGTAAGCATATCGCAAATTAGTCAATGATTGCTCATGGCGATTAAAATGATCTTACATATTTTCTCTTCTGAAGCATACATCAGTGATGAACACCTGGAATCTGGAGGGCTTAGAACAAAATTACTGAAATCTACAAGAGCATTATATATACATATATATATTTATGACATGAATTAAATATGAAAAATGAAAACTACAATCTAATATTTTAATACGTTCTTGACATTTTATATAGTAGTCACTAAATTAATAACTGCATGAGGTATTAGAAATCTGTTACAAACAGACTCAAACGGTCTAAACTGTGACTTGACTGAGATGTTGGTGACCATATATTACTGCAACAAACAGTTATAGCAAGACAATTTAATTATTTAAATAAATTTAAATGTATTTTTGCAAATAAAAAGGTACTGCAAATCTTATAGACTTGAATTTTAGGAATGCTAACACTGATAAAGGCAAGCTAATACATCATTATGTATTATAAAGCAAAGATTATTTGACCACATGTTTTGTGTGATATATTTATGCACATATTTTCTGAAAAAAATACAAAAATTATAAGAAGATATTAGTGAAATATGATTTAAAATTTTACCTACAGAAATGCACTTTATATAAAACATTGAACAACAGGTTTAATGTTTAATAAATTGATAGTGATAATGGCACACATAAGTTAAGCAAAGATTAGTTCATTCTTAAAAAGCTGGACTCCATTAATGATATATTTACTGCCTTATTTCCAGTGTTAATAGAAAACAACAAAAAATTTTGAGTCCTCAAGAATGGCTCGTCTTGGGGTTTGACAAGTCTGATCTTGCATATAGATAAGTTGTTTAATATCTAAGTTATATTATTTTAAGAACCTGCTTTTACGGAATCATAAAATATTTTCACTCGATCTCCCAAAATCCAGTCATAACTTATAAGGTTGTCTTCCTATAGTTTTCTACATTTTCCCATATAACCTAGTAGATAACTAGCTTTATTTTCTATTGTTAACATAATTGAAATATATTATTTTATTAGCATCAAAATATAACATCGAAAAGTATTTATTGTTTCTCTTTCTGAAATGACAGGAATTCACCAACATTTCTTTATACTGTCACCACCCCCATTTTCAAATTATACTCGTAAATTAATGGATCTTAATCTAAATTATTCTCATCTAAAATTATATAATTTATCTTTAAATTGCATTTTAAACATTTCAGTACCCATCAATGAAAGTGTGAATTGGCTTCAATTCTATATATGCTTTTAATTTTTTTCAGTAGCACCCATTAATTGTTTTTTCCTATTGTTTCTGATATTTTTGAGTTATTTACATTGATTCACTGTATTTCCTAAGATTCTAATGTGGAGCAACTTATTTTTAGGAAGGATTCAAGTTTTCCTGCTTACTGAGTCCTCTTATATTCAATGCTCTCTATTCAACATTTTCTCTCAAAACTATTTTCTTTCCATTTGTTTTTTTCTGCTAACTTCAGATGACATTTATGCCCAATTTGTTCTTGCTTTCTTTTATTTTTATAGCAAGCACCTTTCATTTGTTTTGCATATTATATTGGCCAGTCTACTTGGGAGATTCTTTCTTTGCTTTAAAATTTTATAATTTCACCAGAATAAGGTTGCATTTAGTAAACTGTGATTGTGTAAACATTCTCATTTTATCCTACACAATTCTAATTATAATTTCTGCATTGTCAATTTTGTGTTTTACAGTCACAAAAAATGAAGTTTAAATTATGTTATTGTTTCTTGGGTCTTCACCTCTCCACTTAGTCAAAGGACTCCTATGTTTTTCCAAGTCTCTTCTGCTCCCTACTACCCCTTCTTCATTATATTCTATATATTTCCATCTCATCCTACTTCCTTTGGTTTAAGAAGTTAATATTTTCTTGAATTTTATTGAGATTCCCAAGGCAGATCTCTCTAAAAGTATGTTTTTCTTTTCTATGACACATCTTCCCTGACCCCAAATTTTCTTAAAAATCTTCATCAATTTCCCCTTCTTAGGTGGAGTCTCTGTTCTCACAGATCCCTTTTATCTACACTCAAAAAGATTAAGAACAGAAAGAGTAATGCTTTTCTGTGATTCATTGTGGCTAATTAATATGAGGTAGTTTGGTCTTTATTGGGGTTTTTTTGTTTGTTTCATATTTCATTTAACCAGTATTATTTGTCAATCATATTAAAATTTCTCATTAGTACTTTCTTACATCTCTAGTGAATCCTTCAATTATAAATTGCTTGGATTAAAAGTTTATTCTCTTAACAATGGTATGACTATTTTGAACAGAATTTTATATAAAAATTGAACCCAAAACTTCCAAAATGAATATATTTGCTTCTAACACTAATGGTCGGTTGCATATTTATTGAAAGGTCACTGTCTAAAAAACAAGCTGGTTCACATACATAATCTGAAGTAAAACTCATTGAAAATACTAAGTCTATCTGTGATAACTTTATTTGAAGCAACCATCCATCATCATTTGTTTACTAGATTTGTGCTGTCTGGCTATTATTTTACTGTTTTCTGTTGAGTTTATTAGGTATATTAGCAAAACAAAAGTTATAATATTAATCATGCTGTAAGTAGACAAGCCTTTGTATTGTTTTTCTATATGGTATTACATGATAAGCTGCAGATTCCATATAATAACTAAAACATAAAAAGTCTATAGGAATGTTTGTAAATCGCTTGATATGATTTTAGCTTCCGTGTTTTCTGAATTAATTCTAAAATTCCAGAGAAATTAAATGAAGATTATAAAAACAAAATGGAATTTTAAAAAGTTTAAAAATCAGGTTTAATTTGCCTTCTTTTTCATTGTGAATATTTTTAATAATTTAAAAGAGTAAAAAACATCCTTGATAAAACTGATATGTAGAATGTGAACAGCTTGCAATGCTCAATTTCTTTTTTTTTTTTTAATATTTTATTTATTTATTTGACAGAGATAGAGACAGCCAGAGAGAGAGGGAACACAGGCAGGGGGAGTGGGAGAGGAAGAAGCAGGCTCATAGTGGAGAAGCCTGATGTGGGGCTCGATCCCATAATGCCGGGATCACGCCCTGAGCCGGAGGCAGACGCTTAACCGCTATGCCACCCAGGCGCCCCGCAATGCTCAATTTCTTGATCAGACTAGTACTTAGGTGGGTTTATTCCACTTTAAGAAAATTCATCAATTAGTACACCTTTCTTTGTGTATGTTACACTTCAATAAAAATATTTAATTCTGAAATTCCATTTGGTTTGTTGGCCAACAATCATTCCCCGAGCCCTTCCCAAAACCTTGAGTACAGCTGAAACACCAACTCTTGTTTTCTATGTTTTGTCATGGCTGTTGTTTATTGTTTGTAAGATTTTCTCCTACAAACTTTCACATTCAACTATAAATCTAAATTATGTTTCTGATATTTCATTAAGAATTTCTAGGACTTTTGTAGCATTTGGGTTTTCTAGTTATTGAGTTGGCTATGTTTCAAGAAACAGAAGTGCCCAGAATGCATCTGGTTCTGTTTTATTTTTATAAATTTTAATTTTACTTAAATTTGCATACTTAGTGCTATTTTCAGCCCAGTAAAATTTCCTTCAATTCCAAGTGTGATTTTAGTTTGTATCCCAATTACTTCTTTGAAACACCTGTAATTTCCAGATGGCTCTTTGTTCCTTCATCTCTTCTCTCATAATTTTCAGCTCTTTGGCTTGTTTCTGTACACTCTTAAAGTGTACTCTTAAAGAGCCTCTCAAGTATGCTTTTAACATCAGTCATTAAAATTTTCATAGGCTCATTTTAGTCTTTGCTGCCTCCCATTTTTATTTACTTTTGTGTCTTTAGTTTGATTTTAATCTTTTAAAGTCATCCAGAGTCCTTTTTCTCATCAGTTGTTCTTTTCACAAGACTTTATCTTACCCAATTTCTAATTTTTCTACAAGTAGAACAAAATATTTATATAAAAACTTAAGTTCCTAGCATGTGTGACTATTAGGACTTATATATATATATAATTTATTTATTAGAGAGAGAGAACACGAGCAGAGGTGGGGAAGAAGCAGAGGAAGAGGGAAAAGCAGACTCCCCTCTGAGCAAGGAACTTGACACAAGGCTGGATCCCAGGACCCTGGGATCATGACCTGAATAGAAGGCAGATGCTTAACTGACTGAGCCACCAGATGCCCCAACTAGGACTAATTTTTAATCTCTGCTCACAACTACATCTTTTTCAAGGGCCCTAAACCTACCAGGAGCTAATACAGTTCCACCAGCCAAGTCACCCTTTCTACTTCTGACAAATGAGATCTCTATATGGATGTAGAAACTAGCAATTCATACAAACCCTGGGAAAAAATTGGCAAAGTGAATAGAGTTTTCAAATTTCTAACTGAGCAGCAGGGATGTTTGTTTCTTTAATCCACAGCATTGTTTCCTTGTTGTTTTAAAACAAGGTAGACCTTTCTTTTCTGAACTAGGTGTAAGCACCAGATTCAGGCATTAAGTTTGTTGGTCGGGATTTGATTCTAAAATGGATATATGTTTTATTTACATATGATATATTTGAATGTGTTTTATTTATACATAATATATTTACATGTGATATGTTAATACATTTTTATGTATATTATTTTAAGAATATTCAAAGATAAATTTAGAATGCAACTAGTAAAGTCTTAGAGTTTTTTAACCAAATTTGTTTTTTACTAAAAGCTATTCTTATCTACTTATTTTTTTAAATACCTTATTTATTTCTTTGTCAGAGTGAGAGCAAGGGCACACACAAGCAGGGGGAGTGGCAAGCAAAGGAGAAGCAGCCTCCCTGCTGAGCAAGGAGCCTGATGTGGGACTTGATCCCAGGACCCTGGGATCATGACCTGAGCTGAAGGCAGATGCTTAACTGACTGAGCCACCCAGGCATCGCTCTACTTATTTTTTTTTTTTTTAAGATTTATTAATTTGTTGTGGAGAGAGAGAGGAAGAGAGAGGGCATGGAGGGGGGGAGGGCAGAGGGAGAGAGAGAATCTCAACAAGACTTCCTGCTGAACACAGTCTGACCTAGGGCTGGATCTCAGGACCCAGAGATCATGACCTGAGCCAAAATCAAGAGTTGGATGCTTAACTGACTAAGCCACCCAGGTGCCCCTCTACTTATTTTTTTATTTAATTTCCATGTTCAAGATTCTCAATAAATTGCTCCTACTAAATCCTTTGATTCCCTGTAAAAGACTCTCTCCTCCAGTAAAGATAAAATTCTTGTTACCTTCTTACTTTACTTAGACAGGTTCAATTCTATACTTATTTTCCTGGAATGTCTTCCCATTTTCATTGCAAAAATAAAAATGTTGTCTTTTTTTAAGGCAGTGTTGAATGATGGATAGCTTTCTGTAATAATTCTAATTTATAATGAGTATTATTTCTCTTCTCAGAATTCCTTGAGGTGTTTTCTATATACTATACAATCTTGCTTTACCTTATATTCCAGTTATCACAAATCTTTTTCTATAGATGGTAAAAAAGGTCACTAACAACAGGTATTATTTCTTCAACTTAAAGTTTAAACTCATAGCACCTATACATGTTTTAGTACAAACACATGTATGTATCACGTATATAGGTCTAGATTGATGGGTAATACATACATATATAAATAATGATGCTTTACTTATCACACTGTTAATTACATACAATTTACACCAGTAGATTTAGCTAGGAATTTTATAGAACAAATATTCTACCTATTAGATAAATAAATCATATCCAAAACCCAACAAATTAAAAGATAATACAACTTATGTCCTGTATCATTATTTATAAAGTGTAAACCTGTTATATATCATTATTTCTAGTTCTTGCAGAAAATGCTGGGGAAAGTGGTGCAGTTTATGCCTATAAATTAGTCAAGATGGAGCTTCACTTTTGATCTAAGCCAGAGCAGAGTGATGAGGCCACTCTGGTATTGTGACAGAGCTGTTATGACACAGTTACTTAGATATATCCAGGAATACACCAAAGACATTTATGAAAGAGCATAAAATCAAACCATTAAATTACCAGCAAACAAATATATGCTAATTTAATTTCTGGTTTATCACTAGGGAAAGAAACAAGGATGAGGCAGAACGAGAGGAGGCAGAAGGAGAGATGGAGTAAAGCTTCTGCATTTTTGTTAATCTCAGAATCAAACAAAGTATCTTCTCATTCTTTGTGAATTCACTTGAATATCAAAAAGGGAAAATTTTAAATTCTAAATTTCCCCTTGAGGCTTACAATTTTATACTCATTGTTATAAGCTATTATATAGATGTGCCTGCTTAACGATATATTTTTTTTCTGTTTCTAATTCAAGATTGGGTAAGATAGATCTCATTGTATTTTGTGAGTTTTTTTATTCTATTATACTCCTATGATTTCATGTATTTTAGAGACTATTGAATAATTAAGAAAGATTTACTCTGTAGCCCACAACATAACCCCTTTATTATTTCCAGACATCACAATATATTTTCCTTAAATTCTGAATTTTCCTCAATATTTAGGACATATGTACATTTAATTTGATATAATAAAATTAATTTAAAAATAAAGACAATTGGTATTTGAGTGATAACATTCTAACTTTAGTGGCTAACTCAGGTCTAACATTTTTTTTTAGGTCTAACTTTTTAAATCATTGAATTTTTCAAAGAATTATAGAAGTTACATGTACCTAGAAAAATGGAATAGAATAAAAATTAATGAAATAAAAACTGGAAGTTTTACATAATTTAGCTGAGCATTCGAAATGAAGAATCAGGAATATTTGTAGCATCCACTACTTAGCAAGCAAAATAAAAGGGTTATCACATTTCAGGATTTGACAATGTCAACAGTGACTCACTACTTCCATTAACACCAGAATAGAGTGTCCGTAAGATTTTGAGAAATGCTGGTATATGGGAATGAATAGGAACCCAGTCAGGCTTAAAACCTTGGTAATTTCGGTTCAGTGACATTTTACAATCACTTATCCTTTTATTTTATTTTTTAATGTTCTTTTATTATATTATGTTAGTCATCATACAGTACATGCCCGGTTTCCGATGTAAAGTTCGATGATTCATTAGTTGTGTATAACACCCAGTGCACCGTGCAATATGTGCCCTCCTTACTACCCATCACCAGTCTATCCCATTCCCCCACCCCCCTCCCCTCTGAAGCCCTCAGTTTGTTTCCCAGAGTCCATAGTCTCTCATGCTTCATTCCCCCTTCTGATTACCCCCCCTTTATCCTTTTAAAGCCTAATTGCTTTATTATCTAAAAGTGAATACAATAAAAATATCTCAAAAATTAAATAATAATTTTAGAGTGCACAGTATATAAGAGGTGCTAAATAAAAATGAATTCTAGTTACTTTTTTTTTTTTGTCTTCACTCTACATAGCACAACTTCTTTTATTCTATCTTTTGGTTCTCAAAACAAAAAACTAAGGAGCTTTGAAAAGTAAAGGTATTTGGTCTGTATGATTAAAAAAAAAAAGAAAAGTGTTTGAACAGTATAAAAAACAAAATACTGGTTTGAATTACTCTCTGATAATTGGCTCATTACTCACTTGAAAAATATTCTTAATTTTTGTACTATGATAAAAATATGCTATAATAATTCTAATAGAGCAGTTCAAAGAAAAGGTACTAAATTTATCCCTAAACTTCACATCCTACTTTTATATGCTTTTCTTCCCCAAAGTTCCCTATCTGTTATTTTTAGCACAAATTGGTATCTCTTATGTTTGAGTGATTGTATTGCCAAAATTTTAATAGTTAAATTCATCTTTCACTCAGAGCAAACATAAGGAAAGCCATAAAGTAAAATGGCACACTTAATAAGAAATTTTTAAATTTAAAGATAATCAACTTCCCATACTTCTGTTAAACAGATTGAACCCAAGTGTAGGCTGACTAGCTTTGACCCTTCCTTTATGTAACAAGATTTCACTATCATGCCCCTTTAGGGAACACCTTCATCTTAATCATTTGGAGTATGAAGATTTCTGTGTCTGCTCCAAAGTCAATTTCCCTGATGTACTTGGCTTCAGAGTATTACTCATGGGCACAACTTGTACATCTGCTTACCTTCTTGAAAGTCCAAAATAGCTGGCCTTCTCGAATATGTTGCAAAGATTGTCTCACTGGTCTCAATCCTCAGAGTGGACCGGGTAATAAGCATTTCTCTTAACCACCCCATCCCAGACTCATCAGGGCCCATTTCTTATTACCTTCAAATCTCCACTACCATAAAATCATTATATGTGAAATTTTCTTATAAATCTTTGAGAGAGATAGAGAAAGGTTACAATACATTTTATCATAGGACAAAAACACTTACATTTGAATATTTTTACTGCTAGTTTTCTTGGCCATCCATGCCAAGAGATCCATTCTCATTAAATGTTTCTGGAATTGCTTTTCTCTGTCAAGGTCCTTCTCCAAGTTTCAAGATCAGCTATACTTTCTTTCCTTAGATTTATACTAGGAAAATTTCTCATGGAGTGTTATGCTGAAGACACCAGCAATATCCTCTTGTTTGACTTCTTTGACTCACTGAACCAGTCCAGAGGAATTTAATCTTTATGATCAGAGCTTATGAAGATGTTTTCCTAAGTGGCAGAAGATCAAATTCAATGTTATGTATGATAAAAGGCCAGTTCTTTAAAATTTCAAAACCACCATTTCTCAGTTATATAATGGAAATAATTACTCATCTCGAAGAGTGGTGCTGAGAATTAAGAGAACTGAAGCATGTAAAGCACTTAGAATAGTCTGTGTTGTTGGACAATAAGTCTTTCATCTTAGTCATTGGTTTGTTATTGGTGCTCACTCTGTTCTTCGCTCTTTTGACAAATATTTATTGAGTGCCAGCTGTGTGTCAGGTTCTATTAAGGAAGTTGGAGAATAAGTGAGAAAAGATAGTGCTTGTGCTCCAAGGAAGGTGGAGAGAAAGAAAATAAACAAAAAACATCATTTCAGAGAGTGATATGACGTTGAAGGAAGATGAAGCAGAGGCAGGGTCATTTTGATAGTTATTATTACTAAAATAACAGGTTTTGATTTTCATCATTTAAAGTTGCATCTCTTGGGGTGCCTGGGGGTCTCAGTTGGTTAAGCGTCTGCCTTCAGCTCAGGTCATGATCCCAGAGTCCTGGAATCGAGCCAGCATTAGGCTCTCAGCTCAGCGGGGAGCCTGCTTCTCCCTCTGCCTGCTGCTCTGTCTGCTTGTGTGTTCTCTCTCTCTCCTCTGTGTCAAATAAATAAATAAATAGATAAATAAATAAATAAAATCTTTTAAAAAATAAAAATAAAATTACATCTCCTGGGGCACCTGGGTGAATCAGTTAAGTGTCTGCCTTCAATTCAGGTCATGATCCCAGGGTCCTGGGATCAAGCCCCACATCAGGCTCCCTGCTCAGGAGGGGGCATGCTTCTCCCTTTCCTTTTGTGCCCCACCCCCCTCATGCTCATTCTATCTCAAATAACTAAATAAAATCTTTAAATAAATAAATAAAATTACATCTCCTCATTTTTCTGTCCACCATTCTTTCAGATATATGTTCTATCTAAAGACATATTTATAAAATAGATTCCTAGAGATAAATGAGTCAGTAGATATTTCTGGAGTGAGCCTTTTATTATCACAGAGAGAATGAATTTAGACCCATACATTTGTTTGGGGTAACAATATCCACTGGAGAAAATAGATTTCCAGCTGCCCTATTAATAAGTAGGACAGCTATGTGAGGGATTTCTAGCTCCTAAGATACAAGCAGAAATAGGTAAAGGGGAAATCTGTTAAAGATTATAGACCCACTTGGCATATGTCCTTGGGCTTTTTCATTTCTTATTATTTTCTTGCCTGGAATTCAAAATAAACATGTGATTTTGCAACCAAGAGGACTATATACATATACTAAGGACATCAGAGAATGAAGAATGGAAGTGTCCAAATCCCTGATGGGCTTTACAGAGCAGCCGCACTAACATTATCTCTGGATATATTATTATGGTTGAAAAGTCCTGTAGGGCATAGGTTAAATAACTCTTTCAGTATAGCTTTCCCATCTTTTTCTTACAGACTGGTCAGCTCTATTGTCAGTTAATCCTCTTTTATGGGAGTCCATTAAAAAGAAAAGTCACAAGCAATAATCAGCATACTACTTTCCAAAATTTTCACGTTTGTTCTGAGCCAGTGAGCAACAATGTAACCAAAGTTTTTGCCATAGCATTAAATGGGGTTCCACCTTTTCAACCTACAGTTTGGGTCTCCCCTGCCCAAAACTCTCTCTCTTTATATAGTTCATTTACATTTTAGATTCTGTTAATTATAGCACACTACTAACCTCTAGTAAATTCACTAACAGGGTTACAAAAGCTGCTGTATGCAAAATCACTCAAACTGCTAAAACAAATAGATTAGTTTGCCACACATATCAAGTCTTGAGAGAAATTCAGTCAAAATAAAACTGATATTGTATACTCATTTATAATGAATAATAAGAATAATTACATGAGGAAATTACCCAAGCCTGTTCACAAAATAATAGTTTGCTTCTTCAAAGCCAACAGAATAGCCTGCTTTAGTCATTGAGTTGTATATAACATAATGTAAGCTTAAGAGTGACAACCCCATCATCTTTGCCAGATAACATAACTGAATCAAGGGGATGCCATTCCGTCATTTTATTCTATTGGTCAGAAGAAGGTTGTTGGTTCTTCTGGCACTCAAGGGTAAAGGATTACACAAAAGTATGACTCATTGCAGATTAGTTTATGGTGTGTCAGTCACACCATATACACTATTTTCTAAAAATAGAGAAAGATGTTCTGTTTCAATCATTATCAGTAAAGCATGATCAAAAAACTATAGAATATGTATTTATTATTTATACTTATTTAGATATCTAATTCTAAAAGCAATTAAACTAATTTCTGTTCTTAAGTATGTGTAATTTATTACTTTTAGATATAATCTTAAAATTTAAATTTTGTATTAGCTCACTTTTCTTAAAATGTTCATGCTCTACTCTTATGAATTTTTTATTCTTATAAAATTTTTTATTCTTATAATATATTCTTATATAATTTTTTATTCTTATAAAAAAACAGAGCATATTATATTTTTAATATTAGAAACAGGAACTTTATGGGTTGACAATGAACGCAAAACATTTAGTACGAGTCTACCTCCTTTTTCAAGCCAAATTACATGAAATGGCAGGAATAAGTTTGCAGAAAAGAAACTTGGAATGATACTGGCTACGTATTAAGAGATTCCTTGAAGACTGCAAAGCAGATTGATTTTAATTGGCAGAGGACCAGAACAAATAAAACCATAGTGCTAAACACATTCAAAAAGTTCATTATTTTTACTATCATTATCTTTCTTAGGTGCAATGCAGGAATTGTGTTTCCAAAGAAGTTTCAAATTCACATGCAGTCTGTGTAGTATCATCTAATACAAACCATAATGGATAAGTCCAGGCCCTTTGGCAGCTGATCCCACCTGGAGTAGATCTCAGAAGTGGTTCCCCTACCAAATCCGCTCCTATTACCAATCCACAGGCTAACTCTATGAGGAATTTCAAAGTCCAATGCTAGAGAGAGAAAAGCAGAACCTGAAGTAACACTAGTCTCAAAAAAAAAAAAAAAACACAACAACAGAGAAAACACACAGATGCATGTGCAAATGAAAAGGAAACATTTTTGTATTTGGATACTAAGAATAAGTGTGCTGGTTTAGGACACAAGAAACACTAGATACTTTTCTGGGGACAGGGAAGTAGGAAAGAGATCTTAGTAACTAAGGGTCGGTCGCTGGAAAAAACTGGCTGCTTCCTTCAACTGCACAATTAACGGGGCTGTACTTCCACAATCAAACCTCACCCACAAGGCTGACAGCAGATTCTTGTATTCAGACTTTTCATTGTCTGTCAAACGAATGGACGATTATTACTTGGGTGGCTCATTTCACCCTCAGGGACTAGCACAAAGTCTGACTCATAAAAGAGTCTCAAAATAGTTTTTTACAGTTTTTACTAAGTAATCTCTACATCCAACGTGGGGCTTTAATTTACAAGATCAAGAGCTGCACCCTCTACTGACTGAGCCAGCCAGGCTCCCCAAGTCTCAAAAATATTTACCAAAATGCCAATATTTGAGGAAAACTAGTACCATAAAAATTTTTTAAAATCCAAAATCAGAATAATTTACCACTCATGAAGCAATCAATAAAGAGTCAAAATAATACTATTTTTAAAAGTATAACAAATCTTTCATAAAAGATGATTTTATTAAGAGAAAAGAATTGACATTTCAGATTTTGTCTTTAAGAAAAAAAATTGAAACTCAAAACCAAATTTTTTAGGGACTGCAGAGACATCTAAAATAGAATGATAACAAGTTTGAAAATATAAATGAAAAATAAACAACATGAAATTAATAGCAAAAAGAAAGAAGGCTGGTAATAATAATATTAACAATGAAAATGTAACATGAAAAACTAAATGAGCCCAAGATGTAAATATAATAATATTTACAGTTAATACCAAGAATATAAAATTGTTCATAATGTACTCAAAATTGTATAAAAATATTTAAGCCAAAACTTTCAGAAATACATGAATAAATGGATAAATTTACTTAATAAGCTTTTCATAAATCAACAGAGAATATTTAAACTATGAGCAGGACTCAGAGAATTAGGACAACATATTATCACACTTGGGCTAATGGTTATATATAGATATAAATATTGACCAAAGGCAAGTTTAAAATAATTCTTTTTCTAACACTGGAGAAATTTTATTTTTAATAATGGTCAGGGGCACCTGGGTGGCACAGCGGTTAAGCGTCTGCCTTCGGCTCAGGGCGTGATCCCCGCGTTATGGGATCGAGCCCCACATCAGGCTCCTCAGCTATGAGCCTGCTTCTTCCTCTCCCACTCCCCCTGCTTGTGTTCCCTTTCTCGCTGGCTGTCTCTATCTCTGTCGAATAAATAAATAAAATCTTTAAAAGATAATAATAATAATGGTCAAATACTGAACTCCAAATAAAAGTGTCTAGAATATAAGAGGATCTAGATTCTCCTAACAATCTATCAAGTTAGATGTCATGATTTGGTTCCTTTTTTACAGTATGGTTTTCTTTTATTTTCATTACTATAAACATACGTCCCTCCGTTATTTGTTAATTGATATTTACACTAAAATTTAAAAAATGAAACTCTTGGGAGTGTGGTGGCGGGGGGAAGAAGCCTTCCCAGGAGGTTATTACCTTTGTCAATTTGATTGCTTTCCATCAAGGCATGACAAGTATCATCCTGGGCCTCATTTAGAGAATATTATTTAGGTGTACCAGTTTAGCTCTGTTATTTTGGTAGCAAAAAGGTATTTTTGGACTTTTCTTTAACAGAACTTGGTGCTGGTTAAATAATTGATTACAAAGAAAACTGATTGCTAAATTTCAACAATAATTTTATAATTGAATTCATGATCTCTGGAGCAGTAGCATGATATGAACATAAAGAACATTCCGGGAACTTGGCTCCCCTGTACAATGTTTGGTACAGACCTATATTTGAACACAAAACTGTTTTTCAGATCTTGTTGTAACTTCATGATTATCAATTTGATATAAAGAAGCTCCTTTTAAATGTAGATAAAAAGGACTCCAAATAACAAATGAACAAAAATAGAAACAGTTTCGGTAAAAAGCTAGACTTCCCTTGCAAAATCATTAGGCTCTGAACATAGCAAAATTGTATTTCTTAGACATTGCTAAGTTGGAGCTTTTAGTTTGTTTCTTCTTTTCTTTTTTAGAAAAATTACTCATAAAGTGTTTACTTTTTCAGAATGTTGAGTATATAAACACAATTAACCTCCTTCCGTGATAGAAATGTGAGCATGTGGAACTGTTTAGATTCATCCCTTAAAGAAAGATTAAGAGTATTCCAAACTCTTAGGGAAGTAAAAATACACCCAGAAAGTTGGTAAAATGTTATGCTTAAAAAATTAACATTTGGAAAAGGCCAGGAGTTGTTCTTATGTGATGTAAATATTAATTAAAAATAACTTTGTATGATCTTGTATGCTACACAAACTATAGAAAGCATGATGTCTTAGAAATTAAAATAAAATTTCAAACTCTCGGAATAAACAAACACATGTATGTTTTTTCTTTAAAAATAGGATGAACTTTATGCTTAAATAAGAGTTTCAACATATTTTAGTTCAATAAAAAATTGGAATGTAAATGAATTGTAATAAAAAGTTATTAAGCAACTTTGTATTTTATTACTTTATCTTAATTTAGGTGTAATTCTTATGATAGCAATATTCTATCACCGTAAATATTTATTTATACTTGTTTTTTAGTTTGGCTCCCTCATGCATATTGTATCTTCAATACCTGGGCTTTGATAACACCAACTAGATATTGATTGAATAATATTTATGGGTGAGAGATATTAACTAATTATCCAAAGTTCTGATGAGGTCTGAAATCCTCAATTGAATGCATTGAATAATCACTAACAAACAATAACATATAATTTGTGGAGCACATCTTACCTGTTAGGTACTGGAAGATATGATTTCTGTTAAGCTTCAAAAATACTTGAAATTGTTACTGTTATCTGCATTTTGAGTTAACTGTCCGTCCCTGACTTACAGTAGTTCCACTTAAGATTTTTCGATTTCATGATGGTGTGAAAAAAACACGCATTCTATAGAAACTCTACTTGGAATTTTGAATTTTGATGTTTCCCAGGCTAGCGATGTGCCATAGTCTCGTGATGCTGGGCAGCAGCAGTCGCTCCCAGTCCATCATGAAGATAAATAACTGATACACTTAACAACCATCTCTTTTTTTTTAAATTTTTTATTATGTTATGTTAGTCACCATACAGTACCTCCTTAGTTTTTGATGTAGTGTTCCATGATTCATTGTTTGCGTATAACACCCAGTGCTCCATGCAATATGTGCCCTCCTTAATACCCTTCACCCAACATTTGCAGCAACATGGATGGGACTGGAGGAGATCATGCTAAGTGAAATAAGTCAAGCAGAGAAAGACAATTATCATATGGTTTCACTCATTTATGGAACTTAACAACCATTCTATACCGGTATAAGCATTCTGGGTTTTTTGTTTTGCTTTGTTTTATTAAGTTTTGTTTTTGTTTTTGTTTTAGTACAGTATTCAATAAATTACACGCTATATTTGACACTTTATTACAAAATAGGCTTTGTGTTAGATGACTTTGCTCAACTGTAGGCTGATGTATGTGTTCTGAGCATGTTTAAGGTAGATTAGGTGAAGTTATGATGCTCGGCAGGTTAGATGTATTAAAACATTTTTGACTTACTATATTGTCAATCACAATGGGTTTATTGGGATGTAACCCCATAAGTTGAGGGACATCTGTACACATTCTAGCCAATTTGATTTAGAGTCCATGTTTTTGCCACTTTACTGTTAATTCCTTCTATTTCCACTAAACTTTCTACATAGGTTCAAACAATTTTTGATAGCATAAGGCAGGCCCAGCTGAGAGATTTTCTGCTTCAAGGGCTGTTTACCTGGCCACTGTGAAAATGCCCTCTGTCATTTAACAATAACATTTCCTTCTTTCCAGGTAGCAGTGTTAGCTGGTAGAACAGGTGAGACAATGTGATATGCAAACACTTGAGCTATATCTTATCAAATATAACAGCATTGATTATAGGACACATCAATTTCAAAGGCGTTTTTTAAAGTAGGAAAATGTATATTTAGAATTAATTATATACAGCTTTATCTATATTCACTTTCACTAAATTAAGGGAAAAGGACTTTATGTTTCATATCAAGCAAACTTGTGTGGAAGACTTAATTTTTTTATATTCTTTCTTTCATAAAATTTTATTTATCTGGTGTTCAAACCCCTATCCTTTTTCTCAATAAAAAGATTCTGATTAAGGCACTGTGTTACCCTGTGAATTTAGAAATGACAGTAGCTTTTATTGCACGGTGCACTGGGTGTTACACACAAGTAATGAATCATGGAACTTTACATCAAAAACTAGGGATGTACTGTACGGTGACTAACATAATATAATAAAAAATATTTTAAAAAAAGAAATGACAGTAGCTTGGAATATGATGACGGTGAAGATACAAAGAATGGAAATTGTTTGAAGTCTACTGATGAAGTGAGATTGATAGAAACAGATTATGGATAAAATATAGTTTTAATTACTTCATAGATGAAGGGGATTATGCCTTTCTATGTTATCCTGATTGAGAGAAGAGCAGTAGCCAGCTGTTTCCATATATTTCATACAGAAGCACACAAATGCTATTGATTTTCATTTGATAATTTCTTCATCTCTGATACCCAAGTTAGGTTATAAACGTTGACTTTTGGAAGATCATTTATACTTACATTTTGCTTTGTTTGTCTTTCTTCATGGAAGTGTGTCTGATCATGAAATGTATGCTGTAATTTAATCCTATAGTACTGCTTTTCTTCTCCTGGAAGCCTAGTGAGATCTCTCCGTTCCTAAACCAAATTGCAATTGTTAGGTCTTTTGTGATTCTAATTAGTAAAAATCCTTGATTAATATGCATTTGATGTTTTCCATTCAGTTCTTTACAATATATTTTTTACTAATACCAAATGAATGGGAAAAATAATAGATTTTTTTAGTAGTAAATTACCTACATTTTTAGAGGATCAAAAAAATAAGTGCAGAAGGAATTTGGAACTACATTGTAAAAAGCAGGGCTATCCCTTGTTAAAATATATATACAGTAGCAATAGACAAAAGCTCCATCTAATGTGTAATTATATGAAACTCAACAAATGACATACTAAATACATAAAGAGAAAAAAATAAATGTAATATTATATGAGATTTTATTGTGTTGAACTTTTCACTTTCTCTGTCTGTTTTAATCATAACATTTCACTTACTATGGTTTGTTTTAAAGACTTATTTGTATCACATTTCATGTTTTACATTTTAGAGAAAAAGCAATGAATAATAACAACATAAATAAAAGTTTTCTCAATGAACATTTCTTACATTAATATGTCAAATATTTCAGATTTTAATATTTCTCAAATATTTACTACTTAAACTGAATTGTATGCTTATATGTTAGTCTCCTAGAGATGGTATCTTCTTTGGAAAAAAAATATCCCAAGGCTATGAACTTCATTTCCATAATTATACTAATGAAGTTGAGTTTCCTAATGCATTCAATCATAAAATCAGTTCCTGACTACTAGCTGCCTTCAAATGAGAGACTGCTTTTCATAGCTACAAGGCAATTCAGACAAAAATAAAAAATATTATAGGAGCTGGCCAAAATTTAAATTGAATGTGAAACTTCCTAATTTTATATATTTCCCACTGCTCTCTTGGAAAACCCTGTTCACATACAATATTAAAAAAGCATAAAAGGGGGGCGCCTGGGTAGCGCAGTCGTTAAAGCGTCTGCCTTCGGCTCAGGGCGTGATCCTGGCGATCCGGGATCGAGTCCCACATCAGGCTCTTCCGCTATGAGCCTGCTTCTTCCTCTCCCACTCCCCCTGCTGTGTTCCCTCTCTCGCTGGCTGTCTCTCTGTCACATAAATAAAAAAAATCTTTAAAAAAAAAAAAAAAAAAAAAAAAAAGCATAAAAGGAAAAGTTGGGGATTCTGTCCACTAGAACAAATTAGAAGAGGAGACTACTATTTTTTTCTTTTCCCATGTAGTTTGACAAATATTAATTTTGCATTTCTATTCAGCATAGCTCTTTGCCATGCTTTTTTTTCAATTATGCATGTTAAATTTGGGTCACATTGCCACAGTAAGAAGCACAATATAAAAAACAGATATTAAGAGCAACAGGTGTCAAATGTTGTCCTATTAGGTAGCCAGGGCCTCATACCTAACATGCAGGCAGGAGAGTTCACAGGACAGTTCATCAGTGACAAACAGGAGCAAGGCTTCAACAGGAATTCTACTTTGAACATTTATTGAACACCTCACTCAAGCCAAGCACTGGCTCGATCAAGTGACTATATATCAATTAACATGTTATCTCTGCCTCAAGGCATTTCTAATCTACCAAGAACTTGTAAATCCTCCAGATCTAGGTAAGCAAGAAGGCTCCAGAATTTTGGAAATAAGCAATCTAGCAAAGCCGCGGTAATGAAAAACAATTGTGACTTCTTATCGGTTTTTTTTTTTAAGATTTTATTTATTTATTTGACAGAGAGAGAGAGACAGCCAATGAGAGAGGGAACACAAGCAGGGGGAGTGGGAGAGGAAGAAGCAGGCTCCCAGCAGAGGAGCCTGATGTGGGGCTCGATCCCAGAACTCCGGGATCACGCCCTGAGCCTAAGGCAGACACTTAACGACTAAGCCACCCAGGCGCCCCGGGACTTCTTATCTTAAGGCAAAAGTATTTTTGTCTCTGCATGTTTCCCTGTCTGCCTCCATGGCCTTCCTAGGAATCACAGAAGTTCCCTGAAACAAAGGAGGTCAGAAGTCTATAGTGAATTCTGAGGCTGACAAAAAAGAAGCAAAGATGTAGGAGGCGCCTCTGAAATACAGCTATCTATCTATTAAAAAATGTGAGTGCCTCCAAGAAATTAAGAAAAAAAGAAAAAATAAAATAATTTTAACAAAATTGAATGTTATCATATAATAACAGGATTATAGTATTTCATATTAGTGATACATACAAATTAATGGCTGTTATGAGAATAATGAATAAGGAGAAAGAAATGCAAGAGAGTGGAAATGCCCCCCCCTTTTTTCCCACAAGCTGAAACTTTATCTTGTATAGTAGGGAACTGGATGAAGTGGAGAAAGATAGATTTGAAATCAAAAGATTAAATAGTTAAAATCCTGGGACTGGCCTTTGGTAAATGTTGGAATTTTGGCAAGGACTTTTGAGCCTTAATTTCTTCATCATAATATGTGAATAGTGATACATGACTCATTGGGAGTATTATAAAGGTTAGTGAGATAATGGGTGACAGTGATATCTTAGCCATAGCCCTGATGTCTACAATTGCTAATAGAAGCTCTAGGCCTAGAGAAATAGGATGGGAATTAAGAGGGAAGATGTAGTCTTTCTAATAGGATCTGGGCCATACCACCTCTATAAGTAAAGTATTCCATGGCTGTTGTAGCAATTTACCCAAAACTTAGTGGTTGAAACAGTATAAATCTATTATCTTATATTTTTGGAGGTCAGAAGTCTAAAAATGAGTCTCTTAGACTAAAATGAAGATGTGTTCCTTTCCAGGGTCTTTTGGGAAGAACTGTTCTCCTTTCCATCCTCAGCTTCTAGAGATTGTCCACATTCCTTGGCTCATGGCCCCATTCCTCCATCTTCAAAGCCAGCAAATTGGGCGGAGCCTTCCTCACACATCCATCTCTCTAACTGTCCCTCTTCCACCCTTCTCTTCCACTTGTAAGGACTCCTGTCATTTCTCTGTGCCCACCCAGGTAATACAGAACAGTCTTCCTATCAGTTTACCAGCAATCCTAATTCCATCTGCACACTTAATTCTCCCTTGGTATGTAACAAGACATATTTACAGGTTCCAGGGTGTAAGATACAGGCATCATTTAGGGACCATTAATTTGCCTATCACACCACCCACTGGCTCAGTGATTGGGCCTATAACATTCCTGGTAATACAGCTGAAAGGACTCCAAAGTTCCTTCTGAGCTTGGACTGAGAGCCAGGTAGTTCAAAGTAGGAAGTCACAAAATGATACACAGTGAAGGATAGAGACCTAAAAATTCATTTGGGTATGAATCATATCTAAACAAATACAATATGTGGTAGTTATCAATACCAGAAGTTTCAAATTTCATTTAGTATACTTTTTGTTGTTGTTGGTTTCCCCTTTTAACTTTGGGTCTTCCCTCATTCTCTTCCTCAAATGGAGTCTGCTTCTTAGAGGTCTTTCACTTTAAATCTCTGTATGATTCTGGAGCCCTTTCAGTGTGATGGTAAAATGTTAAGGGAAATAATTCTATAACCCTATGATTACATGTCAACCTTTATGGGCCTGTTTCTTGGGGCTGTGTTTTTTTTCCTTTCTTCAGGTACATAGCTTTATCTTTTATCCTTGGTCCCTGGCTATAATTTCCAAATCTATTACCTTGAAGTCCTGTTCCGTGAAGACAATGTTCTCTCCCTAAAGTTGGAAAGGAAGAATGAAGGAGACTGGAGTGGGGAGAAGTTTCATTTCTCCAACTGGAACTAGGTTTCACAAGCGCCCTGAGGCAGAGCCATTTTCTCTGGAGAGCAGGTCTTTGTTATGTAGAGGCCCTAGGTGTGTCTCACAATGGTCAGAGGAGACTGTTTGGAACCTACCTGTGAGAAGCACTGGAGTTCCTTGAATGAAACTTCTGTAGGTGTCTCGGCCCCTAAGACTGGTGCCTTCAAGAATTTTGTTATTCTCATGCTAGTCTATGCTCAGTCTCCAGCAATTTGTCAAAATTACTGTTTAATAATTCCTACCAGATTATGGTTCCAGAGGCTTTTGCTCCTGGTGAGAGCTTTTGAGTCTAACTCCCCCCCTACTTTGTAGTGAGGTATGCACTACTACTCACTTGTAGTTCTCTAATGGGTCCACACTACTACTCTCTTGTAGTTCTCTAATGGGTCCAAGAAAAGTCACTGATTTTCAGTTTGTCAGGAATTTTCTTGTGGAAAAGATGGAAGTCATGATATTCAAGCTCTTTATATGTTAGAATTGAAAACAGAAGTACCTTCATTTTTCTTTTTATCTACATCAAGCTCATGGCAAAGCTGATTTTCGCATCTGGGGAATGTCGACCCAAAATGTAGTATTAGTGTATCAGAGATTGATATTGAAGATGAATTATACTTAAGATTTTGAAATAGAAACCTAACTTCTTCAGAAAATTAGACACGAAAGTATATATTACTGGAAGATAAATACAAGAATAAAAGAATTAAGGATATTTGAGTGTAAATCACTTTCTTAATGTTTATTTCAAAGATGGTCATTTATTGTCTGCTTGGAAATGTATACATCTACCCTGAAAGAAATGGATGTGTTGACCCATAAGAGAACTATAATCTCTTGAAAGACTATAGACATTATGGTAATCTATCCTCCACTATAGTTGTCATATTACTTTAGTACTATGAAGATAGTAAAGAAATTTTATTATTTCTATAAATAAAATGTCAATTAAAGCTCTGCAATCTTGAGCCTTCATATAAGTTTATTCTAGACTCTTTTAAATTTAATTTTCCTAAGTAAACTTTTCTCAAATAAACTACCGTTGTAACAACTGTTTCCTAATACAAAGTTCAGTGATTCTCACTTAATCATTTCTTGATAATTATTTTCAATATTAATTTGTATATAATACATTGGTGTCTTCAGGGTATGTTAACATATATTGCTATTTGTCCAAGCATTGACTACTTTCAGATTGTTATTTTTTGCTATTTCCTCATTTCACCATTATTTGTCAAGAAGTGCTTATTAGATATTTGCTTATACTTAATATATTTCAAGTGATTTATACTGGGTACTGGAAAGAAAAATGTAAATTAAATGTGGCCTCTGTTTTTATCTATCTTATCTATTATCTATCTTTCTATCTATCATCTATCTATCATATATTTATGAGCCAGAGCTCTTCTTTCCTAACTAAATATCATGAATATTTATGGCATGCCTATTAGGGCAATAGTTCTCGGTTACCTATTATCTATTATATTTATTCAGAGGCAGTTTTTCTTAGCCCTATGCTCTTGATTCCTTTCTGCTCTAGTTAGCAGGCCAAAAATTTGATTTAAATGGTGAAATACTAGAAGGTGAGTGAATTTATGCAGGTTATTGGGTGGCACATTGGTAGGATATGACATTATTTGAGGCATCCCGAACTTAATGATTACCATATTTTTAGTAAAGCAAATATTTAATTAAATTACAATTTATATTTATTTTAAAATAGAAAATATGAAAAATGCCATCAGATAATTACGTTAAAAACCAAGTCTACAGATACTTGATAATAAAATAAGCATGAATGTATGAAGCAACTCACTGTGTACCTTCTGATGCGCTAAGAGTTTCTGTGCCTCAACAGAGGGAATATAGTCAATGATATTATAATAGTGTTGCATGGTGACAGATGATAGCGACACTGTGGTGAGCATAGCATAATGTATAGGGATGTCGAATCACTATATTATATACCTGAAACTAATTAAACATAGTGTGTCAACTATACTCAAATAAAAAATTAAAAAATTAACAAAATTTAAAAATATATTTTAAAAAATTAAGAAAAAAACAAACAAAAAACAAAAACAAAAAAGAAGAGTTTCCATAACTTATCTCATTGAAATACTAGTATTCCTGTGATTTTGGGACTTTCATTAACTACATTTTATAGATAAGGAATGTAAGGCTCAATAATAATTAACTTGCCCGAAATCATAAAGCAAATAAGTGGTTGAGCCATGATTCAGACTCAAGAACTATGATTCAAGAATCCATATTTTAACCATTACTTGCTTTGCCTCCCAATACTTCTCTTATTATGTCCCCTCGGAAACACACACGAGAGTGACTTACAGCATGATATTTTGCTGGTCAGGTTTAAGGCAAAATTTGTGCCATGTTTTAGTTCTGTGACACCCTCAGGAGCTATTAAGTCTTCTAAGACCATTTGCCCCATTATTAAATGGCTTCTATCCTCTGTAGAATATGAGACTAATCCCTGGTCTATATTTTTTAGAACTCTGTAAGGCTTTGCTAGAATAGCAAAATATAACCCATGGAATACTCATTCCAAAGAAACACTCCACCATAAGTAAGTCAATAAATAAGACACCGTCATCTTATGCAATAGTAAGTACAGATTTTAACTTACATTATATGATAACATATGTAAACATTCTCAAACTTCCTCCCCTATATTTTGCTAAATCATTTAATTTTTCTAATTTTTTAAAGAAAATGTAAAATATATCTACAGCCTATATGTATCCTACATGTACTCACCTCCCAGTGTAGCTAATGATGCTGTGAACCTCTCTTTGAGTTTGGCCCTTCATTTACATCAGACAAAAATAACCACTATTTTGAATTGGCTTTTCATATTACATACGTATATATTTTTAAACAATACATACTATTGTTTTTCATGTTTTATATGTCAATAAAATAATGTTGATTATATTATTCTGCAAGTTATTTATATGACTGCATAGTATTTATCAGATCCATTCAATTGAATGGATATATGCCATGTTTTTTCACATATTTTCTCAAGTGGAGAGTGTTCCCTGTGTACATGTATCAATATTTTTATCTATTCTCAATTTTGGATATATATTTCAGTTCCATTTTTTAAATTAAGAGCAATGTTGCTCTAAACTACTCTTTACAATGTTTTCATAAATGTGTGCAGAAGTTTCTCTGTATTATATTCCTAAGAGAATGACATGTCACTTATTTTATTACTAATTGCAAAAATGTGTCTGTAAAATGTTTGTACCAATTTGGGGGAATTTTATTTCACCCCCTTAGCCACTCTTTATGCCCTTTTCTCTCCTTTTTCTTTGGCATGGAGTTATCTACCAGTCCACAGAGAACATATTCACTGGTCTAATTACAGCTACTCGGTACAGTGGTATTAAAGAAATCCATGAATGGATAAGTCATTTTACCTAGGTAGTTCATTATTAATGCACACATAAACCACTTCTTCCAATATGGTTTATGACCTTAAGGATGATATTTTGATCCCCATTTAATATACTCCTTTAAATTTTTTTATAGTTTTATTGAGAAACAATTGATATGCATCACAGTATAGGTTTAGGTGTATGACATGATTTGATTTAGATGTATTATGAAATGAATATTGCAATAGTTCAGCTAACATCCATCATCTTATTGAGATACAATATAAAAAAAGAAGAAATAAATTTTTAAAAAATTCTTGTAATGAGAATTCTTAGGACTTACTCTCTTAACATCTTTTCTATATATCATACAGCTGTGTTAGCTGTGGTCATGATGTAGTACATTGTATCCCTAGTACTTTACTTATGGTATATCTCCTAACTGGAAATTTGTATCTTTTGATCACCTTCCTCCAGTTGCTCCCCACACATATACTCTCCTACACTTTAAGTAACCACGTCTGATATCTTTTTCTATGAGGTATTTTCTTCCCACATATAAGTGAGATTATACAGTATCTATCTTCCTCTGTCAGACTTATTTCACTAGCATAATGCCTTCCACATCCATCCATGTTGTCACAAAATAGTAGGAATTCATTATTTTGTATGGCTGAATAATACTTCACTGTTACATATATACCACAGCTTCTTTATCCATTCATCCATCAATGGACATCTAGATTGTTTCCATGTTTTGGCTATTTGTAAATAACACTGCTATGAACATGGGAGTGCAGAAATTTTTTTTTTTGATTTAGTGTTTTTGTTTCCTTTGACTATATTTTCAGAAATGGGCTGGATCATATAGTAATTCCATTTTGATTTCTTGAGAATTCTCCATAATGTTTTCCATAGTAGCTGTACCAATCTCACCAGCAGTGATTACACAAAGGTTCCCTTTTCTCCATATCCACACCACCGTCTGTTATCTCCTGTCTTTTTGATGATGGCCATTCTATAGGCATGAGATGATATCTCGTTGTGGTTTTAATTTGCATTTTCCTGATGATTAATGACATTGAGCATCTTTTCATGTGTCTGTTGGCCATGTATATGTTTTCTTTGGAAAATTTCTATTCAAGTAAGTTCTCTGCCCATTTTTTTAATTGGACTATTTGTGTTTTTTATATTAAACTGTGTAAATTCTCTATATATTTTGGGTATTAAAGGCTATTAACCCCTTATAAGATGTATGATTTGCAAATATGTTCTCCCATTCAAGAGGTTGCCTTTTTGTTTTGTTGATTGTTCCCCTCTCTGTGAAAAAGCTTTTTAGTTTGATATAGCCCCTTCCATTTGTTTAATTCAGCTTTTGTTGTTCTTGCCTGAGGAAATTGTGTAAATTCTCTATATATTTTGGGTATTAAAGGCTATTAACCCCTTATAAGATGTATGATTTGCAAATATGTTCTCCCATTCAAGAGGTTGCCTTTTTGTTTTGTTGATTGTTCCCCTCTCTGTGAAAAAGCTTTTTAGTTTGATATAGCCCCTTCCATTTGTTTAATTCAGCTTTTGTTGTTCTTGCCTGAGGAGACTGCATATATATATACACACATATATATGTATAAGCTAAATATATATATATATATATATATATATATATATATATAAAACTGATATCAAAGAGCTTATTGCCAAAACCTACAGTTTAAACTTTGTAAAATCAGTTATCTGTGGTATAAAAAAAAACATGAGAATTAATTACATACTTTACTAACTTCTGGAGCTATAAGGAGTCAGGATGTTTATATACAAAAAGTAACTGGTTTGAACACTAATGCTGTGACCATGTAACTTCAAAGTTTCTTTTTTAGGCTCCAAAATTTTTAATTTGGCTCAGAGCATATATGTCTAGGAAATGTTTCACCCATTAACAAGTATCCAATAAAGATCTAGTTTATTTCTTGAACCAGAGAAAAAGATCTAATATTTCAGTGAAATAATGGAAGCATTTAAAAAACAATCATTTGTGGGGTGCCTGGGTGGCTCAATCATTTAAGCATTCGGGTCACAGTCTCAGAGTTCTGAGATCGAACCCTGCAATGGGTTCCACGCTGGGTGTGGAGTCTGCTTGGGATTCTCCCACTCTCTGTCTCTCTCCCTCTGCCCCTTCCCCCTCCCCCATGCTCGCGCTCACACTCCCTCTCTAAAGAAAAAAAAAAATTATTTGCAAGCCCCTGTTTTCATTTAAATATCCCTACATATATTTTAGAAAATAATAACTTACGATTTTCAAAGATATAAAAATGTATAAAATTTCACTCATTTTGGCTTTTTTTTTTGCTAAAACCTGACTTTGTTTTGTCATAATTTCAATGATCACACTTTTATCCATTTTTAATTGTAGTAATTGTTATATTAAGTGGCCTCTTTAATCAAATCCCATAACAATTCAACTTGCCAGTTTTATTTTATTTTAGAACGTTAAGTAAATTTGGATTAAAATCCATTTTGTTGGGGCGCCTGGGTGGCACAGCGGTTAAGCGTCTGCCTTCGGCTCAGGGCGTGATCCCAGCGTTATGGGATCGAGCCCCACATCAGGCTCCTCCGCTATGAGCCTGCTTCTTCCTCTCCCACTCCCCCTGCTTGTGTTCCCTCTCTCCCTGGCTGTCTCTATCTCTGTCAAATAAATAAATAAATAAAAATCTTTAAAAAAAAAAAAAATCCATTTTGTTGAGTCTATTTACTACTCTGCAACATCCTAATATTTTTTCTTTTCTTTTTTTTCCACTCATCTCCTTGTCTTTCTTCTCTTAATAAGACATATTGTGCAATATATTGACATTTTGTACTTATAAATATTTAAGTGATTCTTGAACTGTTAAAAATAAGAGTTTTTAGCTTATTTTTTCCCTGCCATACACCTTAAAGAAAAAATGGTAATTTTTTTTAGCTTTTTAAATGTCAGATTTATTAAAGTATAATTTATATACAATAAAGCGCAATTGGATGAGTTTGACAAGTACATGCAGTCTTGGAACCATCACCACAGTCTATATATTTTCATCACTCCCAAAACATCATCAGACCCCTTTGCAGCCAATCTCCTTCCTCACCCCCACCTTCCAGACACACAGAAGATAATGAACAGATACTTACTGGATACAGTGAGTTCTATAGCCAATAACTAGAATTCAGTCCAGCTAATACAATGAAGAAACCAGTCATTTAAACCACCAAGCACAAAATAGACTTTAATGAAGCAATTCTCAATATGCAGTATGCAAGTTTGAGGCCTCGTGGCACAATTACTAGGAACACTTAAAACAGTCTGTTTCACGGCTGCTGGGATTAAGTCCCCAAATAGGCTACTTATACTAGAAAAATTATTTTTGCAAGAATGTACTCCTTGGGCCCTATCACAAATTTACTAAAACTTTAAATATTCTTACAAAAGGCTCCCTAGGCTAAGAAATACTGGCCTATAGCAAAGCTAGTCTTCTGAAGCCCACACAGCTCTGGGTAAATAACGCTTCTGAAAAAAGTTTTTGCTAACAAATTGACAAAATAATGAAATGTATAGGATTTGGTCTACTCTCCTGTTCATTTATTTATTTATTTATTTTTGAGAGAGAATGACAGAATGAGCAGAGAGCGCGCTCCAGCGCGTCCAGGTGAGTGCATGGGGGGAAGGGCGGAGGGAGAAGGAGACAGAGAATCTTAAGCAGGCTCCATGCCCAGCTCAGAGCCCATGATCTCAGGATCCACCCCAAGATCATGACTTGAGAGGAAATCAAGAGTTGGATGCCTAACCGAGTGAGCCACCCAGGCAACCCTTCCCTGTCCATTTCTTGAACTCAAGTTAGAATACCAAAATAAGTTTGGCAAATGAATCCCCCAAAATATCTTGTCACCTACTGTATTGGGAATACTTCTTATTGCGATATCTCATGTATATATATCAGACTGCTCTAGACTGAAAAAATAAGCACATTTATAAGAAATAGTAGCTTAAACTGAATTCCCTTGGGTACTTGCAATCGTCATGGTCTAAATGAAGGCAATGTCTTATGATGTTTGAGATTCAATTAACTTTTATTTAAACTGAAAAAAAATTATTAAAACAGCATTTAGAGTCAAAACCCTTTGGCTATGAAAATCATGAGTATACCTAGGTAAGGCAGAAATACTTCCAGGTTAACAAAATCAGATTTGACTTTGGACTTTATTGTTTAAACAAACTGTAAAGAATGGAGGAAAAAATAGGTTATTTATAGAAAATATCTATGTATGTACTCAGAGGTAGGAATTTGGTGGCAGAAGAGACTTAAGCACATGTTAGCATCTCAAAAGCAGTTCTGAAAGAGCTTAATTTTATTTTCATGGATTTTAAGAATGCCTAAGATCCTTCTTCATCCTCCATCTTGGGAGTGAAATAGTACTTTAAATGTCCCAGAGCAGCAATTGTATACACTATAACAGGGGGTACATCTGCAGACATACTGTTACTGCAGGAGAGAGGGGAGAGGCTTTTGTAAAGAAGTTCGGGTATCTCAGTGCAAAAGTTAGCTGACCTGGCTCATTTATCTCTATGGCAACAGGTTCCTCCTTTTTATCGACATTGTTTGTAACAACTTAATATTTCCATTTTCTAGTTCTCCACTGGTGGAAAATTTCACTCTGTCTTTTGTGCAGGAAATTACAACAGCATCTCCAATATGACTGAGATCTCAGCATATACGTGCAAACTCACCGGAAGGCATCTTTACTACACGGCTATACTCTCGTTCTGGAATTCCAGGTTGTTCAACATCTAAATCCACAACCTTCATGGCATAGTCTGAAACCTTTTCTTCATTTGGAGCTTCAAATACTGGTGCCAGGATGTCCGCATTATCTTCAGCCCTTACTGTAATGATGTCTTCACTGACTGCACACTTTAGTGTTTTGGACATTCTGCGAGATTCACACTCACAGCCAAGTTGTGGTAGCCGCAGAGTGTGTGGTAGGAAGCCTGCGGAGCGCATGGTGTGCAATAGGGTGATGTAGGAGGAGTCCATGTTGTGCAGGTTTACGCTGCTCGAGCTTAGTCCCAGCAGGCCTCACTGTTGAGATCCTTAAGGGCTTCCAGCACCTCTTTCAGGATGGAGCCCTGGACCAGGTGTGCCTCAAATATGGTGGCAGAGTTGCAAGGACCCGGCTACAGGTGGAGGTAAAGAGGAAGTCTGAGCCGGCTTGGGTGTCACAGGATGAGAGCCAGAGAACACCGGAGTGAAAATCTGAGACCCAGGAAGATCACCAAAAACGGTAATTTTTTAATTTGTTTGATTTACGCCTCTATTGGCTAGAATTTTAAAAACTACTCATTATCGACATTATGTCAACTTAAGCGTCTTACTTTCATTTCGTCGTGATTCACCTAACTCAGCATGAACACTCAGGCTCCTTCACCCAAAGTTAGATACTTCTCATTTTTCCTGATCAGAAACTAATAAAGAAAAAAGAAAGTGTTACGCTGGAAGCATAAATTTAATTCAAAACATAGCTTAAATATAAAAATTGAGTTTTCTATACAAATATAGCTATATGCATTTTTTAGAAGTTTTAGGACCCAATAAAAATGCTGTAATTTTCTAGGCGCCTGGGAGGCTCAATCGGTTAAGTTTCTGCCTTAGGCTGAAATCAGGATCCCAAGGTCCTGAGATAGAGCCCATGTTGGACTCTGCTCAGCGGGGAGCCTGCTTCTCCCTCTCCCTCTACCTGCTGTTCCCCCTCCTTGTCTCTCTCTCAAATAAATAAATAAAATCTTTTTTTTTTTTAAGTTTTAATTTTCTACGTGGAAGTGATATTTTCAATGGAAAGGATTATTTTAAGGTTTAGTGCTCTGAATACTAATATCTTTAATTCTGTTAATAATCTGTGCTAAATCCAGAGTTTAAATTTACAGATTTCTCAGAAAAGTAGATTTCATTTAAAAGACAATAAAGAGGGGCACCTGGGTGGCCCAGTTGGTTAAGCGGCTGCCTTCAGCTCAGGTCATGATCCCAGGGTCCTGGGATCTAGCCTGGCTAGGGCTCCTTGCTTGATGGGGAATCTGCTTCTCCCTCTCTCTCTGACCCACCCCCCCGCTCGTGCTCTCTCTCTCACTTTCTCTCTCTCTCTAAAATAAATAAATAAAAATCTTTTTAAAAAATAAGTAAAAACCGGGGCGCCTGGGTAGTGTAGTCGTTAAGCGTCTGCCTTCGGCTCAGGGCGTGATCCTGGCGTTTCTGGATCGAGTCCCACATCGGGCTCCTCCGCTGGGAGCCTGCTTCTTCCTCTCCCACTCCCATGCTGTGTTCCCTCTCTCGCTGGCTGTCTCTCTGTCACATAAATAAATAAAATCTTAAAAAAAAATAAGTAAAAACCATAAAGATCATATCATTGCAGCTGGTAGGATCTGAATGGTTCTTAGGTTATTTTTCTACTGAAAAGTCTAGAAATGTACCTAAGAGCTTTGTGATGTAGATTATAATTACAAAATTAATTTTCATTTTAAGGTTTGCAGCCTTAAATTAAAGTAAAATTTCTTGCCTATTTTTAGTAAATAGTTGTTATGAGGAACCAGATAAAAACTGAGAAAATTTAATTTACATTTTTAACAAGTTGCATGTAAATATTCTCCTTTCCCATTAACTTTTAACTTTTTTGGATGAATTTTCTCTCTCTCTCCCTCTTTTCCAGCTTTGCTGACATATATTTGACAAATAACATGCAAATTTAAAGTGTACAATGTGATGATTTGGTGTATATATGTACTGTGAACTGATTACCACTATAAGGTAAGTTCGCACATCCATCAGCTCCCACAGTTACTCTGTGTGTGTGTGTGTGTGTGTGTGTGTGTGTGTGTGTGTGGTTAGAACATTTAAGATCTATTCTTTTAGCAAATTTCAAATATGTATTCTTTTTTGATTGAGAAGCATAAATTGTCTTAAAACAAGAACTTCTCAAAATGGGCTTCACAGCTTATTCCTATCAGAATTATCTTTCATAGTCATCAAAAATACTTGTTTCTTGGCCTAATCCAAGTTCACTGAAGCAGGAAAAACTAGGATTTAACTGTTGGAAATTGCATATTCAATAAACTTTCCTATCATTACGGTGCACATAAAATTCACCTGGAAAACACAAAATATTTCAACATGATATATATTTCTTTTTTTTTAAAGATTTTATTTTTTTATTTGACAGAGAGCGACAGCCAGCGAGAGAGGGAACACAAGCAGGGGGAGTGGGAGAGGAAGAAGCGGGCTCCCGGCAAAGCGGGGAGCCCGTTGCGAGGTTCCATCCCAGGACCCTGGGATCAGGCCCTAAGTCGAAGGTGGACACTTAACGACTGAGTCACCTCAATGTGATATATATTTCAAACCCCTGTGATCTTAGCAGCAAATTTCAGACTATTCCGTTTGGAAAAATAAAGGGTAAAATGTGTTTCCACAAGAAAACAAAAGACATTGCTTTGAGTTTGTTAATTAGTTATGCCTAAAATAATTTTATATTATTTAATTTCAAACCTATGTTTAAGATTCAGCAATTTGTCATGATCATTCTTGTTTCACTAAAAAAAAATTATTTGAAACTTATATTCAAATTTCTTGTCAAAAATACTGTTTTTTATTATCATTTTTATCCAAGGTGATTTTTTTTATGTGTCTATGTTTTAGAAACATCTGTAGGTGTTTTTAATAGCATAGATTCTAAACTCAATAAATTTTGGTACAAAAATTTGCCTTGATTCTTAGTTATAAAGCCTAGAGAATTCTTTCTTGCTCACTATGGTACAGTCACTAATTTTTAAAATATTATTGTTAATAAATAGAAAAGAATATCTGTGATAGAAATGTGACCAAAAACTTTTATTATTTACTTCATTAATTTTAGAGTTCCTCATGTATCCCTTCCTAGTTTTTAACTACAATTTTGCATTCTCAAATAAAACCATTATGCAGAATGTTGTACTTATGATTCTCTTGCTTATTTAAAATATGTTTACCAAATATAGTTGTATCATTATACATTGCATATTGTACAGTTTTTAATGTTTTCCGTTTTTAACATCTAATGAGAATTCTGCTTTCCACATCTTCTGTAATTTTCTTTATTATTTCAACAGAACATTTCTGAGAACTTAAATATTGCAGCCACTAACTGTTCTTTGTTCATCCTCACTTGTGTATTGCAAGTGACACGTGGTATACGGCCTATAAAATACAGTAAGGATATTACATTATATTCTTCTACCTTAATTTTTATATCTGTGTTACTAGTACTAGAAAAGCTACTAGGAATTCTTGCATACGTTTTCCAGGGACATGTACAGGAGTTTTTTGTTGTTGTTTTATACCCAGGTGTGGAATTTCTACTTCCTGTATATACGTCTTTCTTTTTACTGGATAATGGCAATTATTTTTCTAGTAGTATAGAGATATTGTGGAATTTTCTCTATCTTTTTGTTATTTTAAGTGTTTTTAACAATTTGGAGAGTATGTGAAATTGTATTCCATTTTCTCTAGCTACTTCATATGTTGATGTCTCTTTAGGACAATGTCTCATGAATTTCATTATTCTCTTTATATTTTATTTTCTTACTTGCTTGTTGCTGGTGTATATAAAAGTGATTGGTTTTGAATGCTGACTTGAAATCCAGAAAATCTGAAAAACTTAGTAATTCCCCAAATTTTTCTAGATATAGATTCTTATAATTTGTAAATAATTGATTTTTTTTCTATTTTTCTACCATTAAATATTACTTATTTGTACTGGGTAGGATCCCCAATACAATGTTAAATAGAAGGGGTGATATTAGGCCCTCATATGTACTTAGAACATAAAAATGTTTTTATATTTTAACAACTAAGTGTAGTATTTGCTATATAACTTTGAAGATACATGTGATCAATTTAAGGATATTTCTTTTCATTTCCACTTTGTTAAGCAGTTTTGCAGTAAATGGTTGCTGCTATATTCAACCTTTTATATTGCTTTTATGAAGTTTGTGATCAGCATTTTTTCTTTAACTTGTTAATTTGAAGTTTTTATTGATTTGTAAATTTGCATCTTTTAATAAAAAAATTGTCATAACTTTACCTTTTTTAAAATACATGGTTAGATTTGGTTTGCTACCAGTTTAAGGAATTTTCCATTCTAAATATAAATATTGTTTTCTTATACTGATCTTGATAGATTGTGTATCTAGCTTATATTAGCTTTATAAAATAAGTTTGGGAGGTGTTCTCTTTTCTCAACTCTGGAATTGTTAGGCCTTTAAAGATAATCAGGACCCAATTCTGCAAAGTTGAATGTTACTTTATATGACAAAGGGGATTTAACAGTGTGATAAAATTAAGGATCTTGAGGAAGAAGAGATTACCCCGGATTATCTAGGTGAGTCCTAAATTTAATGAAAATTTCCCTCACTAAAGAAAGGCTGGAGGATATTTCACTGCAGAAGAGAGGGAATAGTAATGACGAAGCAGAGACTCATAGACTGGAATAATGTGATCACAAGCCAAGGACGGCTGGCAGCAATTAGAAGCTGGGAAGGACAGAGAATGGGTTCTCCCCTGGAGCCTCAAGAAGAAACCAGCCCTGGTGACTTTGATTTTAAGTCTGTAGGTCTCACTTCAAATCTGTGGGCTCCAAGCCATTAGGAGAACAAATGTCTGTTGTTTTAATCTGTAAGATTTGTTGTAATTTATGGCAGCAGCAATAGAAAACCTATGTGTGTGTGTGTGTGTGTGTGTGTGCACATGTGAGTGTGCCTGTGTGTGGATGTGTATATGATTTGAGTGTGTCACCAAATTTGTGAAAAGGCTTTGAAGTTTTCTTTTTGAAACTTTTTGTCTCTACAGTCAACTTTTTAATGATTAAAAAATATATTTTGCTAGATTTTAAAATGTGTTCAGTTTTTATGACTGTTATATTTAAACTTTTAAAGAAAGTGTGTTCCACGGTTGCTGATTATAGTTTTCCACCTATAATCATTAGGTTAAGATTTTTTTGGCGAGTTGTTAAAATGTGCTCTATCAATAGTGATTTTTCTTTTACAGTGTGTGTCCCCACTATAATTAGAGACTCGCAAATTTTTGCTTCTGTTTTTATCTATTTTTGCAGCATGTATTTTGAGATTATTGTGTTAAGAGCTTTAATAAAAATTGTGAATTATATATCTTTTGCAGGAGTAGAACATTATCACTATTAAGGGTGTCAAACCACTAAATGGTCACAAATTTCTGTCCTCTTCTTCCAGGACACAAAGCTAAACTACATTTATCAGCCTTTCTTGAAGTTAGATATTGTCACGTGACAGAGTTCCTGCAATTAAATGTAAACAGGGGTTGATGGGTGTCCCATTCATCCTGGCCCATAAACCTACCAGCTTAATACAACCCTTGCCTTTCCTATGTGACAGCTAGACATCAAGTCTGAGGATGACATCAACAGACAAATTCTTAAGATGGAAAAGACCATATAAACCAGAGTTCCTGAATGCCTGTGTGGAGCACAACATCCCGACTTTTTAAATTGCCACCAACTAGAAAATCCCACTCTGAAATATTGCGTGAACAAGAAATACACTTTCATAGGGTTAAATCATTGCTATAAATGGTCTTGTCAAAAACGTACATTATGTTAATTTTTACCTCCCTTCTTAATTTCTATCAATATGTTTCACCTGAAAGTTTATTCCATCTTTATGCATTTAAATAAGTTAAATATTATTATTTTATATTTTTTAGTTTTGAATTCCATCTGAGAAGTTTTGTTATGATTCTGCTCCCTGCTGTGTTTACTTCCTCTGATTCATTGTCCAATGTTTCCTTGTGTATTTTGTTATTTATGAATATAACCTCAAGTTTTGGAGGAAATTATTAGATAGGAATTATTTGAGTCCTGAGATGAAGATAGGTTCATTCTGAAAGAATTTTCTTTCATGTCTATAAAAACTGAGGGAATTATTTTTGGGAAACAATGTTTCATAAATATTTTCATATTTCTTCACAGTCACGAATTTCTGAGCCAAAATTACTGGTAACTTGGTTTAAAATATATTACAATGGCAAACAACCCTTGGAAATAAAATGGTGACTTTAGGAGAATTTAGAAACATCTTTTCTGGAGCCATTTTTTTTTACATTCCAAAGGATAACTTAATTGACTTTGGGAGTTTTCATTCTTTCCCCGGAGAGGATTCGTTTATATTAGAAAGATAAGGACTCTCCCTGTCCTCTGGAGGAAATGTTTGGGGAACGATATAAGCTCCTAGATTCATAATACACCACCCTCCTCAGGTAATGAACCCCCCTGTATGTTCAGGCTACATCTGACTCTCATCTTGCTACCCAATTAGTGACCAATACGCGTCCATCCAATTTAAGAGGCTGTGTGAATAATTAAGTTTATCTCTGATTCAAAAACCTGTTTTTATCAAGAAAAAATATAGATGTAAAAACTTAAGTGGACTATTTTTAACTAAATCCTTTGCTTGGAGTAGTGTGAATTCATTCAACACATTTATATGAAGGCTACCTTCTGGCTGTTAATTTTCACAGGTATTTGTTTTCTACTCCACTGGGTGCCAAATTAGGCAATTTTCCTAGGGATCTGGAGCATGGACTTATTCTTAATTCACCTTTACACTGAGTATTTGGAAATTTAAATCCTATGTTAGTAAGTATTCCCTTTTATATTACCCAACTTTAATGGAATTGTTCTTTGTATACCGTCCATTCTGTCCCTAGAACCAATGAAAATTAAAACACGTTTCATTTCTATTGGTAAATGTCCTCATTGCTAAGTCTTTTTGTTCATGCTCTACTGAATTTTCTGGGTTTCTCTTTACATTAAATTTCTATCCTTTCTTGCCAACTCTTTAGTTCCTTTAAGTTTTATTTTCCAGAAATCAAGGTTATTTTCAGTTGAACTATTGTCATGACTGCTTGGTCTACCATATTGACTGGAATAGATAACCTTCCTGAAGTCCTCCTATTTCTTAAAAAAAAAAAGTTGGTTAATTGGTGTTTTGAATTTTTTTAAAAAAAATGTATATATAAGAGAGAAGAAGGAATAGGTGGCACACAGGGGATTTTTAGAAGAGTGAAATTCTATTACAATGGTGGATATATGTCATTACACACGTCAAAACCCATAGAATGTACAACACAAAAAGCAAACATTAATGTCAACTATCAAATTTAGCTAATAATAACATAGCAATATTGGTTCATAAATTGTAACAAATACACTACACCAAGGCAAGAATATTAATAATAGGGGAACTTGGGGGAGAGATTACAGGGTGCATGAAATCTCTGTACTTGGTACTCAGTATTTTTATAATCCTAAAACAGCTCAAAATAAAGTTACTAGTTAAAATTTTTAAAAACTGTGTCAAATTTTTCACTAAAAGTTCTTCATAAAGCACTTGTGAAACGTGTGGACTATAATTTCACTACAGTTTTATAAAAAGCAAAGTACTTATGGATTAATTTCTACTACTTTTATTGTTTTTTATTTCATTAACTCCATATTTAGAATTTAAAAATTTGATTCTAAAGTTGTTAATCATTGAAAAAGATTTCACAACTTTTATAAATGCAGTTATTTTCTTGGTATCAGTTAATCACCACCCAGTGAGATTGTAAGCAACAGATATGTATTGTGGCCCTTGACAAATTTAGACAAAATGGTTTGCTTTGCCTCATTATCAAAATAAAATCTCTGAAATAAGATACCAAAAAAATAAAATTAAAAATAGAATGATATTTTTGAGAGAACAATTATTAATATATATAAATCAACTTCTTTTAGAATATACAATGAGTCAATTTAAAATATTGAAAGTATGAAATAACATATCTATATTTTAATTTAAGCTCGTATTAATATGAGCTTTATGAAGCATAGACTATATAAAATATTATCTTTTGAATGTACTTTTTGAATATGCAAATATGTATCCAATGTTTTTTATTTTAATGTAACATGTAATCAAAGAGATAAATATGTATTTTTTAACTTACAAAAAATACTAAAATTCATCAATGTAAACACTTTCTATTACACCATCATCAGTTTATATGATTGGCAGTAAAGTAATTCAGAATTCAATTTTTATTCATCTATCTGAAGCTTTAAAAACACTAGTAACATAGGTTCCTAAAATGCAATGTTTGAGACTAAGAGAATAATTCCTTAAGTATATTTTATATAAAGACATGGATGATAATGTATTTATATAAACTAAAATCATATAGATAAATTTTTTTTAATTGACAAAAGAAGATCTTTTCTATTATGGTCTATTTTATAAAGTTGGAAAAGATTGGGTAGTTTAATGGATTTCCTCCATTGCAGTTCATTCTTTGAGGCAATAAAGGTCAAAATTAGATCAATTTCATTGAGCAAAGTAGTAATTTTAAAAATTACCTTCAATTGTCTACATTTAAGAAAATGGTGATATTCCAAAGATAGTGATAAATGAGGCTGGACTGATAGAAAATTTAATTACCCTTTGTTAAATTGCGAATTTCTTTTCTATGCCCTAGTTACAAGTTGTCTTTTTGTATAATGGTTTCAAAGCTGAATGAGACCTAATTGACTGAAGATTGCTTCAACATAACTTGTTTCTCAAACGTGAACAGGCCATAATATTTTATTGTTCTTGATTCAAACTACATTGAATGTTAAAACCTTGTCACAATGTTTTCAAATGAAAGATTTTAATTTTTGTAACTTTAGGGGTTTTTTCTCCATAAATTTACATTTATTTGCATATGAACAAGCTTAAAAACTGTGTAATTTATGTCCACAGTTTTATCTATTCATATGTGGAGTATTTAATATTGCCAGAGAAAACAGACGGTTATAATTCAGTCTGTATTTTATACTGACTTCATAAACTATAAGAACACAGTAAAATACATGATGGATATGAAAGTCCATAGCAACAATTTTTCAAACTACCATGCAGTACCTGACTTATAGACAAAAAGGATTCACTCGTAATCTTGGATTATCATTTAGGAATACCTGAATAACAACTTTTATGAGCTTTATTCTTTCTGTTGTTACTTATTTTGTGGAATGTACTATTAGTTCATTGTATATTAAAAATTTCCATACAAGACAGTTATTTCAATATAATGTTTTTAAAATATGTAAACTTGATAAAATTTTGTATGAAGTGATAACTCCATCTTTTTTCACTAACCACAGATCACACAACTAAATCATCGTAGAGTCAACTCTCGTTGTTAATCTATTTAGGGTTTATTGATCTGTATTCTAATATATATTTAGTGCCTTTTGATTATATAGGCCAACTTATTTTACACAGACATTATTTCATTTAAATCTCATAATACTTATTTGAATGGCTCTCACTAACTTGAAGTTAGTTTTTAACCTCTTATAAAACACAATTATTTTTAAGGGTTGAATACAACTGCAACAGAATACTAATATTGTAATATTACTATTTGTGTGTATATTATTAATAATAATGTTGATTTTGGAGGTATGATTATGTCAATACCTGTAAGAGTTATTTTAACATTATGAATTAATATTGAACACTTTCTCAGTGTTTGTAAGATGTTATGTCATGCAGGTACTATTATTATCCACATTTTATAAGTGAGAAACTATCCTGGGGATCTTGGGTAAACTTCCATGTAAGTCAGAGTCTCCAGCCCATCCTTTTTAAGCACACCACTATGCTATATCTTTAAAAATTGGGAAAGATGATACTTTTTTATTGAATATTTTATAATGCCAACTCTTGCTGTAGTTTTATCTTCTCACCATTTCTTGGAGAGAATTCTGTGCTAAATTTCTTACAAAAGGACCCTCATCATTTTATTTAACATTTTAAAATAAAACCTTCAAATATATGTGAAATAGGCAAAATCTGTAATAAACATCCATGTAGTTATCAAGTTTCAGCAATAATCATCTTATGACAAATCTTGCCTCATCTATATTTCTATCCACCCTCATATCATTTTAAAGCTAATTTCAGATACCACGTTATTTCATCCACGTATATTCCATTTACCATTTCTCTCCTATCATGTACCTAACATCTTTTTTTGTACTACTACCATAATGCCACATCATACCATGAAAACATTTATTTCTTAATGACTTTAACCTCAATTATCCAGTCAGTGTAGAAAATTCTAATTTTTAAGATAAATAATTTTTTACAGTCTTTTTTAAAAAAGATTTTACTTGAGAGAGAGAGAGAGAGCATGAGAAAGAGTGAGCACAAGCAGTGGGGAAGCGTAGAGGGAGAGGGAGAAGCAGGCTGTCTGCTGAGCTGATGCAGAACTCCATGCAGGACTCAATCCCAGGACCCTGGGGTCATGACCTGAGTTGAAGGCAAATGCTTAACCCACTGAGGCACCCAGACACCCTAATTTTTACAGTCTTTATTTTGAATCCAGACTCAAAAAAAAAAAAAAAAATCCCACATGTGATTGGCTAACATATCTTGTGACTCTTTTAATCTACAAATTTCCTCTCCATCTTTCTCTGCTTTGTTTGTTTTCTATTTATTTACTTTATAAGAAACTGGGTTGATTTTACTGTAGAATACCTGTTTGTCTCTGCAGAGTGCAGTATCACAGATGTATTCCTGTAAAAATTTTGAAAACTGTTAGTGTTATTTAAGGATTGATTAAATTCAGGCTCAGAGGTGGTGGAATGTTCTTTCTTCAGTTGACCTGTAACATATCCACGCCTCTCTTTTTCCGATTGTTAATAACCACTGATGTTCAATACCTAGATTCACCAAATTTCTTAAGAATTGCAAAATTGCGATAATTTAATTCCATTATGCTTTTTAATTTAGGACTTAAAATTCTTTAACAGAATAATTACCTTCATTAAATTTTTAGTTACACTGGTACTTAGTTTATGTTGGAAACCCATTCTTTTTCTTAACTTTACGGTTTTTAAAATAATGAGTTAATTCACTAGATATTTTAAAAATAAATTGTGTGTGTGTGTGTGTGTGTGTGTGTGTGTGTTAGTCTATTTGGGCCACGGTAACAAAATTACTCTAGAGTGTGTGGCTTAAACAACAAACATTTGAGGCGCCTGGGTGGCTCAGTCGTTAAGCATCTACCTTTGGCTCAGGGTGTGATCCTGGAGTCCTGGGTTCGAGCCCCACATCAGGCTCCTCTGCTGGGAGCCTGCTTCTTCCTCTCCCACTCCTCCTGCTTGTGTTCCCTCTCTCACTGGCTGTCTCTTTCTCTCTCTCTGTCAAATAAATAAATAAAATCTTAAAAAAAAAAAAAACACAACATTTAATTTCTCAGTCTGGAGACTGGAAAGTCCAAGATTAGAGCATGGCATTTTGGTGTCTGGTTAAGGACATCCTTCATGGATTGCAGAAAGCCATCTTACTGTGCTCCCACATGGCATTAGGTGCAAAAGAGCTCTTTGAGGTCTCTTTTACAAGGAACGTAATTTCTTAAATTTGCAGTTCCTCATGACCATATACCCTCCAAAAGCTCTCCCTTTTATTTCTATCACATTGGTGGGTAATATTTCAACATAGTAGCAGTGTGTATATGTATATACATATATTTACATACACATGTATAAAGTATATATACACACACACTAAATTTAATCATACACACACATTTTTTGGTCTCAATCAATTGCTATTATTATCTTTTTATCTTTAGTGGAGCTCAAATTATCCCATCCCTAACCAGGCAAAGTCATCCCAAATGGGTTGTGAGCCTTTTTGCCTGGCATGATCAGGTGTTTCAGGCTCAGGCTCATCTTGCATCATTCCTGCCCAGACTTGATTAGCCATTTCTCCAATGAACATTTTAATAGGAAACAGTATTTAGAGGCCAATATTTTGGCCCCGGAAGTACTCATGACTCTGAAGCAGTCATTCTTTCTAGTTCTTTTCATCGTTCAAATGGACTAAAAAAATATGTGTTTGCTTTGCTGTCATTGGGTGTTTTTTTTTTTTAATTTAAGATAAAACATAAGTTAATACTGAGATTCTCAGTTCAAATTCATGAGAGTCTTTGCTCAGATCTTTCTATTTTATATCTTTAAGCTGGCCAGAGAAAAAACAAATATAACCTATAAGGAAACAAAGATGTGAATTACATCTGACTTCTCATCAGAAATTATACATGAATCCAATAAACCCTGTCTTTTGGAATTCATGCCTTTATAGATTTCCTTCCTTTCATTGAGACTTTTGATTTGCTTATAATTGATAGAATATGGCAAAAATAATAGGTTGTCATTCCTGTGATTATTTTATTTTTGTATGACTCCACCTTGCTAACAAACTCACTGTAGATTTCCTCCTTTGCTGGCTTTCAATAATAATCTGCTAGAAATCTTAGAGCAGCATGGAAATGAATTCTACCAACAACATGAAAGAACTTGAAACCAGATACTTTCCCACTTGAGCCTTCAGATGAGAACCCAGGTCTGGCTTATACCTTAATTTTAGCTTTGTTGAACTCAAGCAGGGGACTTAGCTAAGCTTTGCCCAGACTTCTGATCACAGAAAATATATATGATTTTAAGTCACTAAATACATGCTAATTTTGAAGCAATAGAAAACAAACACTATATAAGCCAGAAGACAGTGGGGGCAACTCTAAGCTCTTAAAAAATTATCAACTTAGAATTTTCTACCAAGCAAAAAAATCTTTCAAAATAAAGGGGAAATAATGACTTTTTCAGACAAATAAAAGACAAATATACTCTCAGTAGATAAGCAATACAAGGAATGTTAAAAGAGCTCGTAAGTAAAAGAAACATATCAGTTGGACATTGGTATTTATCCAAATAAATGAAAAATATTAGAAATTTGGAAAAAAATGAAAACAAACAAGGGATTTTTCTTATTTTTAATTTCTTTAGAGAGTACAAATTATAATAATGTATTATTGGTTTTAATATATGGCAATATATGAACTAAAACATATGGCAAGAAGAATTCAAGAACAGGAAATGGGAAATAGAAATACATTGGTATGAGGTTCTCAAAGCACATGTGAAGTGGTGTTAGATTCAAAGGTGAATTGTGCTTGCTAAAGAGGTACATTTCAGGGACAGCTGGGTGGCTCAATCAGTAAAGCATCTGCCTTTGGCTCAGGTCATGATCTCAGGGTCCTGCATCAGGATCCCTGCTTGGCGGGGAGTCTGCTTCTCCCTCTGTGTGCTCTCATTCTTTCTCTATCTGTATCTCTTAAATAAACAAAATCTTAAAAAAAAAAATGTGCATTGCAAAACATAAGTAACCACTCAGAATATAAAAATGCTATTACTAGTAAACCAATATTTGAAATAAAATTGAATCATTACAAATATGTAATCTAAAGGCCAGAAAAGGAGAGAAAAAAGAAGAAGGAAAATATGTGTCTAATAAAAAACAACTAGCAGGATGGTAGATTTAATTGCAGCCATATTAAAACTACATTAAATATAAATGGTCTTGAAACGACAATACAAAGTGAGAGGTTCAGATTTCATTAAGAAATGGCAATACTCAACTATAAACTGCCTACAAGAAACTCACTTTAAATATGAAGAAGTAGATCGTCGCAAGCCAAAAAAAAAAAAAAAAAAAGAAGAAGAAGAAGAAAGAAACAATAGACGTACCTTATGAACATTAATCAAAAGAAAGCTGTACTGGCTATATTAACATCAGACAATATATATTTTAAAAGCATTTCCAGTGATACAGAAGGAATGCCTGGTGATAAATAAAAGCCTGATATTGCAAGCCAAGAAAGGCTCCCTTGTTCTTTTTCTCTTTGTTTCCTCCAAAGAAGAGATAATAATAATTGATCAGATTCTTGGTCAATGTACTTTCCATGTTTATTCTATGAATGTGATACATTAAAATCAGAAATATGCATGAAGTTCTCTTTTTAATCCTCTCTAGAAAGAATCTACTCTTAATTCAACATTCAGTGTGCTTGGGATATAAGTTTGAAAATGATTAATGGAATATAAGTTTGAAAATGATTAACAGGATAAATATTAAGGGGAAGAAGTGAGAATGACTCATTTCTTACATTGCAAATGTCTACATTATAAATTAAGATACATATTTAAGTGCAACTCCAAAATAGGAGACAGTAAATATATAATGGATTTTCCAGTAAATGTTGAAACATATCAAATTATATTTCTTATGGGAGATATTTCTCACTTTCCCACAGAATCAGATTGATCAGGATGCTAGGAAAGCTGAAAACAGATTTTTCTTTTTTCTTAAAGACTTACTTATTTGAAAGAGAGTGCATGTGCCAGTGGGGGGAGGGGCACAGGGAGGGGAAGAGAGAGAATTTCAAGCAGATTCCTGCTGAACAGGAAGCCCTACACCGGTGATCCCATGACCCCAAGCTCATGACTTGAGCTGAAATCCAGTCAGACACTCAACCAACTGAGCCACCTAGGTGCCCCTCTTTTTTCTTTTATCTTTCTTTTGTTTTCCTTTCTTTCACTTTTTAAAAAATGTCTTCCATTTTCTGTATGACCAATCTCCACTCCAACAACTTTATAAGAAAGTAGTTTTCTCCTGACCAAAAAAAAAAAAAAAA
>NW_024424452.1:57825890-57857381 GCF_017311325.1 Ursus maritimus
AAAAAAAAAAAAAAAATAAGTTGTTCCTTGCGCTTAATTTTGTTGGTGTAATAATATGTGTGTTATTGGTCCTGGGACAGTTTTGAAAGGTCAAGCCGTAACTGTTTAAGGTGTTCCTATGCCCACTTAGACACTTGAGTGTAATCCTCACTACTGATATTGAATAGAATAAAAATATAAAATGGAAGGTTTGGTTTTGGGGGTAAAAAGTGGTATGTAATTTCCTGGAAAATTATCTCAAGAATAAAAGCTCTACACCCCTGCAGTGAAGACTATGGATTTTGGTGTCAACTCAACCTAGATTCACTTCCTTACTTTCTCCGAATGGAAAGAATGAATGGCCTTGGGCCAATTATTCATGTAGTATTTAAACCTCATTATATTCATATGTAAAATATAATGACAGTTCATACCTTAGAGAAATAAGGTAGAGATTAAAAAATAAATTAGTAATTCATATAATGCAGCTAGCACAATTTGGGAAATGTTTATATTCCCAGCACTGCTTAATGTGATCTCTGCTGCCATGTGGAGTGACAATAAATGAAGATTTTAGAAGCAACCAAATTTCAAATCTTAGATCTAAAATTGACTTGCTATGTGACTTTAGAAAATTATACTCTTGGTCCCCAGTTTCTTCATCTGCAAAATTGAAAGAATAATAATATTATTTAAAAGGGTTGTTGTGGAAATACAAGTGAGTTAGTGCATATAAAGTACCACATAGAAAGGCATAAGTTCATGGTCCCACATAAGAACCTAATAAGTGTTAGCTATTGTTATGGTTGTTAGTACCGGTTAACTCACGTGGGAACATAGCTTGGAAAAATTAGAGTAGAAAAACTAATGGAGATGAATTTAAGGTGAGTATTAAGAATAGTCTTAAAGTTAATTTAATTTTCATCCTTCCATTTCAGAAGCCCAAAATGATATAATGTGGAATTACTTTCTTGAATTGTTTGTGTGTAGGAAGATAAATCAAAATAGTAGTAAATTTATGGTGAGTACTTTGAAAATGGGAGGTGAGATGCCTGCTAGCTTCTTCCAACAAGCTGTACAAACCTAACTATGAACAAGGAGACTTTGCTTTTAAACCCAATAGTTTCTTCAAAATATTACATGAATAGTGAGGTCCTCTGTGAGAGGAAGGGAGTGTTTGTGGGTTTGTTGGGGGGGGGGGGTCGTTATGTCTCCCACTTCCATTCATAGAAGTTTTCCTTTCTCTACTCTTTCCTCCTTTATATAGAGGTGGAAAATATTTACCTTATAAATACAGGACCTATTTCTCAGAAATCTGGACCGCAAAAAAAGACAAAACAATCATTATTTACAGATAATACAATTGTTAAAATAGAGAACCTTGAAAATAATGAAAACTGATCATAAAGTAGTTTAGTTAAAAGACACAATAGAGGGGCACCTGGTGGCTCAGTTGGGTAAGCATCCCACTCTTGGTTTCAGCTATGGTCGTGATCTCAGGGTCCTGGGATCCAGCCCCTAGTCCAGCTCTGCACTCAGCAGGGAGCCTGCTTGAAGATTCTCTCCCTCTGGCCCTAACCCCCCTCTGTAAATTAATAAATCTTAAAAAAGAATAAAAGACACAATGGAAATTAAATAAATTTAAAAACAGAGCATTAGCTTCTTATGCATCAATAAATTCCAAGAAAAAATAGAGTGGAAAGTAGCCCATCCACTATAGGAATAAAATATAGCACAGGTATTTCCAAAATAAAACAATGCTATATAATAAAAGAAAAATAAAACAAAGAAGTTTTCAAAACACAAAAACCCATTTTAAAAGATTTGAATAATTGGAAAGATACATCCTTTAGTTAAAGAAGAGAAAGAAGGAGGAAAAGAAGGTGAGGAAAGAAAATGAGAAAGAGAAGGGGAAAAGATATTGTATCAGTCAATGTCTAGGAAGAAGCCAAAAAACACACAGTAATTTGAAGAAGGAAGGTTTTAATATAAAGAAATATTAACAATTTCCAAAAGATTAGCTACTAAGAGTAAATAAAAAGTGAAAATTTCTCTAAGACTAAAGAAATACACTGAAATAAAAGAAGGTACTTGGAAGGGGGTTCTCCTCCTTAAAACTATATTTCAGACACCATTGGAGGGTATGTCACTATAGCCCAAGGCATGGTGACGTTTGCTGGGCTGGTCTACTCAGAGCAGATCCATAGCTGGTGGAGTGAGCCCAGTGAGCAGAAAACTCTGGGCAGGAACTGGGAAGCTAGAAGTTCCTCATCAGTGTGCCATTACATTGAGACTGGACGGTAGGGAATGGTGGCTGGGTCTGCCAATCAGAAAATCTCCCACTGGGATGTCATAACTAAAGCTGGTAGACAAAGAATGGTGGGTTGGCTGCCAAACATCCAAGTCTCACTAAAACTCTCTGAGGGGCACCTGGGTGGCACAGTGGTTAAGCGTCTGCCTTCGGCTCAGGGCCTGATCCCGGCGTTACGGGATTGAGCCCCACATCAGGCTCCTCTGCTATGAGCCTGCTTCTTCCTCTCCCACTCCCCCTGCTTGTGTTCCCTCTCTCACTGGCTGTCTCTATCTCTGTCAAATAAATAAATAAAATCTTTAAAAAAAAAAAAAACTCTCTGAAAGATGCTGGCAGGCCAAGACTGGCTGTCAGAAAACCTCAATCAGGTCACTGTAAGAAGGCCAGGATTGATGAGCAGGGAAACACAGGCCAGGACTTTCAAGGAAGTAACCATCTATTGGGTATCAATGGACCAAAGCTGGCAAAAGGGGATCTGCAAGCCTGGAACTCCCTAGGGAAGCTGATTGACAGAGGTTGATGGGGCAGGGGACTACAGGTGTAACTAGCAAGCTGGAAGCTAAGCAATACTGGCATCAAGTCAAGAAAAGGATACAAGAAACAAGAAGGGGAAAAAAAAAAAAACCAAAACCATATTTCCCTCCCTCTGCCCACAAAGCTTAACATTGTGACACCTGGCAAGGGAGACATTCTGTAGTATCACAGGCAAGACAATGACTAGTTAGTTTGAATCCAAGAAGCAATGAATTGATAGCAGGCACAACTGTAATTATCAATTCTGTTCAAATTAATTTATAGATTTAATGTAATTTCAACTAAGATAAAAATTCAATGTTGGGAGAATTTGTAAAAAAATATATATGAAAGGTATTCTAGAATGGCAGATTTAAACATGAGTCTAAGGAGCCCAAAATTTCTGCACATGGGATGTGGTGCAATCCTTGCGGTCAGGGCTTCAGGCTTGTGCAGCTCAGCTTTCATCTGCTTTACACTCTTGCCTGCTCAGGCTTAGTTTTATAAAACGGATGCTGCTATCAAAAGAAAACATTTGAAAAATATACTCTGCAAGGTTTAAATGGCTGAGAATAGGAAGGTGAAGAAAAAAGGAAAGAAAAAGTAAAATTAGACCTGGCAATATTTTTTTTTAAAGATTTCTTTTTCTTTTCTTTCTTTCTTCTTTTTCTTTTTCTTTTTTCTTTTTTCTTTTTTCTTTTTTTTTTTTTTTTTTTTTTTTTGAGAGGGAGAGGGGGAGATAGCAGGGGGATGTGGAGGGGAGGGACAGAGAGAGAATCTTAAGCAGGCTCCACAGCCAGCACGGAGCCCCATGCAGGCTCCATTGATCTCACAACCCTGAGATCATGACCTGAGCCAAAATCAAAAGTCGGATGCTTGATGAACTGAGCCATCCAGGTGCCCCTAGACCTGGCAACCATTAAAACATACACAATTGCCTCAAGTTTAATAGTTAAATATTTATTCAAGAATAAATTGATCATGGTGAAAAATTGGTTGCTTACATATAGATTCAATTATACACCACTTGATGCATGTTAAATGAAGCAATTCAAAGGAAACATGTTTATTATTCAATAAAAGATGTTCTGATTGAGAAAGCTTTTCTTTAAAAAAAAAGGTGTCAGTTTATATTTTCACAGCACTTTTACTTTATTTACTTTATTTATTTATTTATTTACTAAAATAAATTCCAGATGGAGTAAAAAGTAAATATTGCAATAATATATATATAAAAGTTTTAAAAAGTGGATACTTTTCAAACCTGGGGAGTGGGTGGAATTTTCAACCTTAGAAGAAATAGATGGACTCACAGGGTAAAATGGACATATTAGTTTTCAAATATTAAACTCTTTTCAATATCAGAAGGTAGATAAATACAATTTATAAGGAAACAACTTTTTGCATTTCAAAGAGGGAAAAGGTCCATGTCTGAAATAATATGAGTTCCTATAAAAGGAAAGGAGGGAATCACATAAAACTTTAAAATTTCAGTAAATAAATGGGCATTCTAGACTACTCAAAAGGAAAGCTATAAGTTACTAGCACGTATGCTAATAAATCTTTATAATGGTAATCAAAATAATTATAATAAAACCAACATTTCTAAATAACCTAGAAAATATAAAATTTTGTAGTCAAATATAGTGGGTTGAGTGCAGTAATAGATTTCTGTCAAACTGTAGCTGAGATGAATAAGCAAACATGTAACTATTAAAAATTAGTTTTTAAAATATGTGATTAAATGGCAAATGCCTCACTTCAAAGATAAAAACACAGTACTCTAATGTTATCAAATATAGAGGAACACTTTGTTATATTTCTTTAAAGAATTACAGAAGCATGAAAGATTTATAAACCAAATAACAGGAAAATCTTCACTGAGGGGTTAGGGTGGAGCTGAGCCCAGAATAAAAGATGGTTTTTTGTTTGTTCTGGTTTTTTTTTTTTTTTTTCGGTAGTGGAGGAGAAACAAAGATATTCTAGGAGGAATGAATAGCACTAGCCAAGGATGCAAGACAGAAGAGTTAAAGATGTTATTAGGCTACGGTAATAAGAAGACAGAAAATGTGAGTTGGGAGCAGATTACAGAGCGGCTTATAAAGTCATCTAGAGTATGCAAATTTTACTTCAATTCACAGGACCTAGTGATTCCATATAAGACTGTGACATGCACAAAATCGCGATGTTAGTAAACCTAACTCATTGTCAGTATGTCAGATAGATTTTATGGGAAAGACTACAAATAGGATATCAATCAGAAGCTTAATATAGTTGAAACAAGATGTAACATATCCCTGTAATAATTCATTGCCATGTGTGTTGAGAAGTTGGAGCTGGTGTACTGAATTAACAACATGCAAATTATGATCTGCTGACTGAGGAGGCACAAGCCATCCACACAGGGGCACAGGTGGCTCCCTCAGTATCTGGGTTCCAAGTTTGGGGAAGTGTAATTTATGGGGTCATTTTGACTGAAGGCACACTTTAAATACGCCCACACAAAGCAGTCACGAGGTTATTACGAACAGATCCCAGAAACGAAGGGGCGCAATTGAGCGGGGGGAGGGGAAGGGCTGTCCCTCCCCCGTCAAGGAGCCTGCAGGAGATAGTGGAATAGAAAGCAGCTATTACTTCTAAGGTAGTTGGGGCGAACGTCACCAACTTTTCGGAGGAAAAGTACAGCAGGAACTTATGGCAGGACTTCTAAACTCGAGTTTTTATCTAAATGTCCAGAGTATGGTGTGAGCAGGGTTATCAAACTGTAAAATGCGTAGGCAGCAATTTCTCGAAAAGTTGTTTTTCTCATCACATGTTAAATATTAAAAAAATAAATTCATAGGTAAAATATTAAAAACCGATTGCCAAACCTTTTCTAAATGACTAGAACAGAAGGTAAAGGAAGAACAAATGTTAAAGAAAAATTCCAATCATTTTTCAATCTTTTGTGGCAAAAAAAAAAAAAAAATTAGAGGATCATTAATTCGAACCAGGAAGCCTAAAGGGAAGTTGATAGTAAGGATAAAAAGCAGGTTTGATTTCAGACTAGCAGCAATATGAGGAAACACAGGAATTAAGGGACGCTCTCTAAAAGGTAGTCTGAGCATTCACAGGGAAGCTTAAGGATATGATCTCTAAGTTCCATACTCAGGAATTAACATTTTGTTACTCCTTTGAAATTTATTACTATCTATTCATTTTCCTACAAACAAAAATTTCAAAAAAAAAAAAAAGAATTTCACAGAGTGTCCATGTAAGTCTCTACAATAGGTCAGGAAAATAAATAACTTGACAACATCATGACTACTAAGCTTGGTGGAGGAAGCCGGCAGGGAATTCATCAGTTTACATTCCCACCCAATGTATATGATTCCCTTTTCTCCACATCCTTGCCAACATTTGTTTATCTCTTGTGTTTTTGATAAAAAGCTATGCCAACAGGTGTAAGGTGATATTTCATTGTGGTTTTGATTTGAATTTCCCTGTTGATTAGCAATGATGCTCTTCTTCCTCAAGATTGTTTTGGCTATTCAGTATCTTTTGTGGTTCCAAACAAATTTTAAAATATTTTTTTCTTTTTCTGTGAAAAGTGGTATTGGGATTTCGAACTAATAAATGGATTCAGTAAAGTTGCAGAATATAAAATCACCATAGAGAGATCAGTGGCATTTCTATATGCTAACAACAAATTATCTGAAAGAGAAATAAAAAAGGCAATCTCATTTATAAGACCATCAAAAACAAGAAAATAATTAGAAATAAATTTAACCAAAAAGGTGAAAGACTGTACATTGAAAACTATAAGACACTGACAAAGGAAATAAAAGAAGGCAAAAATAAATGGAAAGATACTTGTGTTTCTGTACTGGAAGAACTGAAATTATGAAAATTCCCATACTATTCAAAATGTTCTGCAGATTCATCTTAATTGGTTTATTTTTTAATGTGGAGTTTTGACAATTCTTTATATATATTAGATATTCACCCATTGTCAGATATGTGGTTTAAAAATATTTTCTCACAAACATTTTCTGTAGCTTTTCTTTTCAGTTTTTTTTAAGAGAAAATGGTTTTAATTTTGATGAAGTCAAATTCATCAAATTTTCCTTCTATGGATTATATTTTAGTGTCAAGTCTAAGAACTTTTTGCAGAGAATATACTCTATAATTTCAGTTCTTTAAATTTGTCAAGGTTTGTTTTATGGTTCAGGAAAAAGTCTATCTTAATGAATGTCTTACGGATACTTGAAAGAAAAGTATATTCTGCTCTTGTTGGGTACAGTGGTCTATATATGTTGATTATATACCATTTTATTATGTTTTTCAGATTTTCTATATTATGTTAGGAGACTTTGAGCTCTATTTACATTGTTTATTTTTGCAGGCAATTCTTGTTTGCTTTATCTCTTAGGTCCTCGTCTCTTGTATACTTTTGTGGGCTATTGTTTCAAACAATTGAATTCTCTGCTTAGTTATTCTGGTGCAGTTAAAGCTACTAGTGCTCCCTGAATCTTCTGTCCATGTAGGGAAAAAGATTTCCCCCAGGAGGACCATCCTGATGCTTCAAGGTGGGGGAAGGGACTCTCAGGTTGGCAGGATGACAAAGCTTTCTGATTTGAGATACTTGCTGTGAACTCTTGTCCCTTTGCTGTTCATCTTGTCAGTGCCACTTGGCCATCTGATGACACTAGATGAAGGAGGGGAGTCTCAAGTGCCTAAGGATGAAGACATCTTTTGATTGCTATGACCAACCGGATCTCCCTGGCCAGTGCTGCCATCTGTCCAGTACAACCAGACTGTCTCTTGGTGGGGGTATGGTGTAGAGCCTCAGGCCCCGCAGGGAAGGAGAATGTTTCTCTTGTCTTCTTACTGTATGTAGAATTCCCTTTGTCTTGTGTTATCAGTGGAACTCCCATTTGATTCCAGGGAGAAATGAGTGTACCTGAGTCACCTTGTGTTGATGCTGGGGATCAGGAAGTATCAGGCCAGAAATGTCTTCATCTGTTAGGTTGGGTATGGAAGATGCTCTGCCACTCTGTTAACTCTTCCAGTTCAGGGGTCCCAAACCAGTTTGCTTTCCCATTTCTACCTTTCAGAGTTTTCCTTTGATTGCATTATTTCTTTGGTTGATAGTTGTAATTAGAAAGAAGGAATATTGAGTAACAAGTCTATACATTCTTCCCCATACCAGAAGTTCAATATCTGTTTTGTTTTTCAGTTTTCCTCCTGAGCTTTATTTATTGGCATCGTAATTCTAAACACTTTGAATTTAAAAATACATATAATCTCAGAAATATAACATTCTCAATTCTATGAAAGAAAATCATATTAAAAGTGAAATTATCTTATAATGTGGTATTGTGGTACTTCCAGAGTTAATGCTTTCTGGATAGGATCCAGGGTGATTTTACATATTACCAAATTTCATTATATTTAGGATAGTCTTTCAGTAGAGTTCTGTTGTTAACAATTTAAGTATCATCAATGATCTTTATTCTTGGAATTATGGTCTGAAAATAGTAAGCAGGCCTTTGGGTGTTATGAACAGCATGAACCATGAAAATGACTGTAGGGAAGGTACTGCTAATTTTAAAATTAAGAGCCCTTGCTGGAAGAAGGTGATATGAAGCAAGAATAGGCTAAATGAAATGACTACTTCAAGAACTAAGAAAAATCTTAAACTAATACAGTCTTAAAGAAACTGGACAGTACAAGAAAAATAAACTCATTAACTTCAAAAATAATTTTTGGCAAAGCATCATTTGATGGAATGCTTCACGTTCTACATGGCTTGGCAATAGGATACAGTTATCATACATATACTTTGAATTATGGAACAAGAACCAAAGTCTGTAATTACATGGCATAAACATAAATTGTACATTATTTTAATGAGATAGTCAGAAAACCTGTTCCATATTCGTTTGCAGATTTTGGCTTAAGTACATATAAAAACTACATCATTTAATGCTGAAACATTTGTCTTAATTTTTGCCCAAATTTTTCATTTTAAGATAGGTTATTGATATTGAAGTATTCATTTAGTTTACTTGTTTGTCAGCCAAGCTAAACATTAGAATAGATATTATATTGGAAAATACATAAGGTTGTTACAAAATCATGTGTTTTTACTACAGTATATGGTACCATCAGTCTCAGAATTATGGAAAAAATTATTAAAATATAATTTCCATTGGACAAAATCTGAAGAAGCATAGTTAAGATATGAAATATTTTTTAATTGTATTGAAACTTGAAAGGCTGGCCATGAGTGCTTACTAAAGAATTACTAGAAACATTGATATATTTATATGACTTTGAAGTAGTGAGAACATAATATGCCCACCTAAGTTCATGGAAGAAATAAGACATAATCATAAGACAATAAAAAATGAACAAATTTATTTAAGTAATACAATTTTAGACACACACATAAATGTGCTTACACATGCAACTGCACATGCATATGTCTGATGCCAACACTGATAGTACTAATACACTATCTGTGTGTATACAGATCTTACAGAAGTGCAATCTAAAATAAAAAGAAAAGAAGTGTGATCTTATGAAAAGAGTACACATTTATAATTAGAGAAACTGGTAGTTGAACTTATAATACTAGTATTATTAAAGATTAAATGGGATCAAAAATGTAAAATATGTAATATATTATCTGGCATATAGTACCTGTTAATAAATACATTATGTCTGCTTAGAAATATGCAACCTTATCAATCATCAAACTAATAAAAATAAAATAGTCAATAATGTAATGGGCTAAAAAATATACGGATCTGGCCATTCTGTGCAGCTATTTAGAATATCCATACCCTTGTACTGAATAATTCCATTCTGTAAAACATTTTTCTAAGGCAAAAGAACAGGTTTCATATACAGATTTATACGAAGAATGTGTATTATAGCATAATGATATGAATAAAAATGAAAATAGCCAAAATGCAGAAAAGCAGAGGCCTAAAGGTATTATGGTACTTTTATATCCTGCTATATTACACAATCATTAAAATTAAATTTATAAAGAATTTTTATAACATAGTAAATGGATAAAGCATATATATATGCATATATATATATATATGTATTTCAGCTCTACCAAAAATATTCTTAAAAAATAACTAGAAGTGATTATCCATGGTTACAAAATCATACTCTGTGTAATGATGCTTTAGTCATTAAAGAAAAATTACACTAGCTCAGTAGAATTATTTAGTTTTTTTTTTTTTGCTTCAGAATTCCCTTAAATTTTACTTTGTTAGTGTTATGAAAAGAAATAAGGTATTAACAGCTCCTTAGTTCTTTTCTTGAAAATGTTTGCATTTTCAAAGAACGTATAAGCATACACAAGAAAAATATAAGCCCCTCTGAAGAAGGGAGTTTCAGGCACCTGGAAAACAGATGAAGGGACATTGTACTGAAGCCACTCTTTAATTCAGTCTTTTAAAGACTGACCTTGATTACAGAAAACACAAACAAAGCAAAGTGCTTATGTATACTTAAGATATGGATGATATGAAAATTAGAACATTGAATCTCCTGTCCATCTGCCTCTTTTATTTCCAAAAAACACTTACATATTTTGTTTTTATTGGTCTATACTATTTTTAAAATTTTTTTCCTATTTGGATAATAGGAGGACTCTGCTAGTGAAGCAGAGTAATAGCTAAAGAAGATGGAATCATTGATCCTAATATCTGTTGAATAAGCACAGGGCTGTTGATGTTTTTATTGATTAAAAATCAAATGTGAAATTGGGGAACTCACTTTTATAGGGGTAAAGTCTTATGGAAAGTGAAAATCTTAAGTGCTTACCAAGCAAACAATTAATTCAGAAATTTCTTATGGAGAAACTCATTTAGCAGTTGCTATATATCAAGCCTGCAGCCAAAATGTGGGTCGATGATGATAAGCAAACAGCAAACCATCTTTTGTTTGTGATGTTTACACTCTTTTGAGGGAGATAAACATTTAAACAACTAGTTATAAATATATCTTAAGCACATTTGAATGTAGAATCCTTAAAAATACATAGAACAACTAATTCATTCTCCTTCTGGATGAGGAACATCTTTGGTATTTTATTTGGTGCATGACTGCTGGTGATGGACTCTCCTTGTTTCCTTTTGTTTTTGTTTTATTTATCTTTTCCTGAAAATATCTTTATTCTGCCTACACTTTTCCTTCTAACAGGTGACTAGAGGCAATTATAATTCCAAATCACCTGAATCCAAGCTCGGTTTGAGAAAATTTGAGGCCAGTCTTCAGCCCCTACGTGGTCTAAGTTATATCTGATTTACACTTATCTTAGGTGGAACACCCAGAATCTGGCTTTTAACACGGCCCGGTTCTTCCTTTGGTTTCCTCCTTCCCTTATATCTTGGCCTAAGAGAAAAAAAAGAAAACTACAAAAACAAAACAAAAAACTTTCTTCCCTTTAACTCCAAGATGCTATCAAATGGAAGCTTTTAAATTTGTCCAGTTTTTCCAGGTATTTTCAGTGGAAGAGTTGATTCAAATTAGGTGGTCTACCAATATGGATTAAGTCATAAAATTGTTACAAACCTAACAGAAGACAAAGTTCCTAAGTCCCCCCAGGACTTAATAACCCTCCTTCTCTAGATGTGGCACATGTGTTGAGGTGCTCTTTCAATACAATCTGCAGCTGTAAACACAGGAGGTACAGTAACAAAGACATAATAATGCTTTGATGAGGCCATAATTTTGAGATCTATTTATTCCTGGTTAATAGGATTCTCAGAGAAGATTAAGGTAAGGTAATTAGTGGCTTTCTCCACAGGATAATATTCTGCCTTCCTTTATGATCCCTTCTCCATTTTTCACTCATTGAAGTATAGTCTGAAATTTCCATTAAGTTGACTCATATTTATTACCACACCTCTCTGACTTTTTTTTTTTTTGTCACTGCCATTTTATAGATTGTAACACTACCAACACTTTTTTCTACAGACGTCCAGACCTCAGGATTGTAGAACGCTTGATTGGACTACTCAACTGCTACTACTCCAGCCAACTGAAACGAGGCAATAATTTTATTAACTTGGTTTGAAGAAAGCTTTTCTAACTATGACTTAAAATCCAGAAACCATAAAATAAAATATTGGTACATCTGGCTACACAATCAATAAAATATACTTGGCTACAGACAGTGCCATATTTAAATGTATAAGGAAAATTAAAAACTTGAGGAAAAATATTTTCCAATTACATGAGAGAAGAAAAATTATTAGTCCTGATGAATAAAACATTGCTAAAAATAAAAACATAGGACAATCTATCGTAGAAACAAAAACAAAACAACTCGAAAATAAAACCAAATGCAATGTCTCATAATTAAAATTAGATTTCTCAAAAGAAAGAATATTGGATGTATTTAGAAGCTGAATAACACATAATTGAAGGTCAATAATTTTCATTGATTAAAAGTAGTCAATGTAAGGGGCATCTAGAAAATATACTAAAGAAAGAGGACCAAAAGCTAAATGACCATAGGCCAATATTAAGTGGTCTAACATAAGTGAAATTCATATCCCAGTAGGACAAAGAGAAAGAATGGATTAGAAATTTATTTAAGGAAATACTAGTTGACAATTTCCCAAATTTGGTGAAAAACATCAAGCTCAGTAAACTCCAAGCAGGATTTCCCATCAGATATAAAGGAAGCAAGTAGAAAATGCAATGACATATTTAAATTGTTGAGAAAAAAGTCAACTCTGAGTTTCCTATCCTGTAAATTACCCTTTATTTTATTTATTTTTTTTAAGATTTTTATTTATTTATTGGACAGAGAGAGACACAGCCAGTGAGAGAGGGAACACAAACAGGGGGAGTGGGAGAGGAAGAAGCAGGCTCCCCCAGAGCAGGGAGCCTGATGTGGGGCTCGATCCCAGGACCCTGGGATCACCCCCTGGGCCGAAGGCAGACGCTTAACGACTGAGTGACCCAGGCGCCCCTGAAATTACCCTTTAAAATAAAGACAAGGGGCACCTGGGGGACACAGTTAGTTAAGCCTCTGTCTCTTGGTTTTGGTCATGGTTTCCAGGTAAGGAGATCGAGCTCCACATCAGGCTCAACACTCAATGAGGAGTCCGCTTGAGATTCTCTTTCTCTCTCTCCCTCTATGCCTCCTACCTGCATGCTCTCTCTCTCTAAAATAAATAAATCTTTAAAAAAAAATAAAAGTAAGGACAAAATGAAAGCATTTTTGATAAAATGAAATCTGAGGTTATTTGGGTCAGTCTGAATTATACTACAAGAAATGCTAAAGGACGTTCTTCAGGATGAGAAGAAATCACAACACGTCAGAACATCACCTTACTCACTCCATTGTCTCATGAATGTAAAGTGAACTTGTTCAGAAGCTACACTATGTGTGATATTGTAACAGACTAAATGTGGAAGTGGATATAATAATCCAGCTATCCTTTCTTCAATAGACACTAAAGAGATCCCAAAAAATGTAAAATGTGCTTTTTTTTTCACTAGTTTTTTTTAAATATAGTTATTTCAATAAAAAGTCCTTATTTATGTCAACTTGTAATGGGTTTATCTTTGCTATTTTAGTGATTTAGTAAATATTTAAAATTAATCCATTTTTATTTTTATTTATTTTGGAGAAAGAGAAGGAGCACAGAGGGGAGAATGAGAGAGAAACTCAAGCAGACTCTGTGCTGAGTGCAGAGCTCAATGCAGGGCTTAATCCTAGAACCCTACTGATTAACCCAAAACCAAGAGTCAGACACTTAACCAGGCACCCCAAATTTATCCGTTTTTTGAAAAACTCTCAAACAAGTAAGGAATGGTGACTCAAATTACCATTTGATTAAAGACTATGACTTATATTAATTGTTTTAAGAACCAATTGACTCCATTAAAAATATATATTGTATTTTGTGACTTATGGCATACACAAAATTAAACACAAAATAATGGGAGAGAGGAAGGAAAATAAATTATCCTGCTTTAATGTCACATTTTACATTAAACACTATAATATTTATTCTAAATAGACTGTGATAAACTGAGGAAATATATTAAAGTAATACAAATAGTTAGAGGAGAAAACAGTAGAGGAAATAATATCAAGCTCGGTAAGCCCCAAGTATTAAACAAAATAGCAATTAAAATAATAACACAAATATTTAATAAAATAACAATTAAGCCAAGATAAGGCTGGAAAGAAAAGTAAATGAAGAAAGGAGGTAGGGATATATAAAATATATCAAAATTACATTAAATACAAATGGTCTATTATCAACAAGAGACATATATTTAATATAAAGAGGTAGCAAGAAGGAGGGCGCCTGGGTGGATCAGTCACTTAGGCGTGCAACTCTTGAGTTCAGCTCAGGTCATTATCTCAGGGTTGTGAGATCTGAGCCCTGCATCGGGCTCTGTGCTGAGCGTGGAGCCTGTTTAAGAGTCTCTCTCTCCTACCCTCTGCCCCTCCCTCTGCTCATGCTCTCTCTCTTTCTCAAAAATAAATAAATTAATTAATTAATAAATAATAAACTTTAAAAAAAAAGGTCCTCTTTAAAAAAAATATAAAGAGGATAAAATATAGGGTATAGAAATATTAAGCATAAGAGAGCTTTTGTGATTTTATTATTATCAGATAAATTTGATTTTAGGACAAGAAGTACAACAGAAGTAAAGAGGAATATTTCATAAAGATAAAAAGGATAAGACTTCAAGATGTAACAATTCTAAGCATGTATATACATAACAGTTTCTAGTGTAGCACCTAACCAATCTAAAGGAAAAATAAGACTAATCCACATTTACAATTGGAGTTTTTTTGACACCCTATGTTCCTTAATTGATAAAATAAGTAGACACAAATTCAGAAGGTATATAAACCAGCAGTATCAGCCAGTGCTTGACCTAATTGATATTTATGGAACACTACGTGAAAAAACTACAGAATAACCATTTTGCTGAATACATGGAAAATTCACCAATTTAGTCCATATTAGGAGCCTATAAAATAAGCCTCAATAATTTAAACAAGTATCAAATGGAATATATCTTACAGAGTATGTTCTCTGAATATATTCAATTAAATTGGAATTTAATAAATTAAGATGCCTAGTAAACCCTGAAGATTTTGGATATTAGAGAACACAGTTTTCAATAATTCATAGAATAAAGAGGGAATCTCAAGAAAATTTAAATTCATTTTGAACTGAATGATAAATCAAAACAAAAGTGTACAAGATGATGATAAAGCATTAGCTGTAAAAATATTTATATTTAAAATGCTTGTTTAGGAAAGAAAAACGGCTTAAAATCAGTGATCCATGTTTCTTTCTTAAGATACTAAGATATATTTTGAAAAATTGGATTAAATGTACAAATTCATTGACAAAAACAATTCATCAGACACAAAAGGAGACAAAAAATTTAAATAGTATTGTATCTTTTTAAATAAATAAGTTTGTAATACTTCCCACATAAACAAACAAAACCTCCAGGGTTTCTATCAAATAAAGCAATTCAAATTAAACATTTAAACAAAAAATTAATATAAAGGAGAAATAATATGGTTCTAACACACACTTCCTGAAAATAGAGTTGGAGGAAATAATTTCTAAATTATTTTATAAGATGTGTATAAATCCTAATACCAAAATCTTATAAGAACATTATATGAAAATATATTATAGAATTTTATGCCTCCAGAATTGATTCAGAAATCCTTAACAAAACATTAGCAAATATATTTCAGCAATACATAAACAAGTTGATACATCATTTCCAAATTGCATTTATATCAGCAATTCAGATTGTTTAGCAACTGAAAATCAATCCATGTAATTCATCACAGTAGCAGAAGGAATAAAGCCATATGCTTTATATACTTGGAAAAAAGCATGTTGGCAAATTTAACACACATTCATGCTAACAACTCGAACCAAATTAAGAATGGAAGGGAATTTACTAAGTATGATAAAGGACATTTACTAAAGAACTACAGTTAACATTACATTCAATGGAAAAGTATTGAATGCATCCCCACTATCAATGGAGAATAAAATAAAATTATGTGCCTGACCACTCCTGTTTAATATTGTGCTGCAGAAAAATGACTATGCAACAACAAAAGGAAGAGAGAAAGATTGCAAATAAGCCAATAAAGCTATTTATCTGCAGAAGGCATGGTTATATACATAGAAAATTATGAGAAATCCAGAAATTTCTTAAAAAGAAGCAAAATCCTAGAAGTAAATGTATTTAACAAGAAAATGGCATCAATACAGAGAAATCAATTATATCTTCATATGTTAACAAATGATTGGCAAATAAAGATGAAAATATATACCAAAATTTTAAATACATAGAAATACATTTTTTGAACAAAAGATATAAAACTCTTGGGCAAAATGAAGCACAAAATATTACTAAGAGAAACAAATGACCAAATAAATAAATAGATATTCTCATTAGGACATTCAGACTTCACCACATAATCATGAAGATATTTTTTCTTTTATTTGTTTTAAGATCTAATTATTTTTCAGAGCTACAGTAAATCTTATGTTGATATTTGTTTATAGTATGATCAATAGTTATTTTTAAAAATACGTATAACCAATTGACACAGCAACATTTATTATAAAAATATCTTTTCTTTGCTGTTGCACAGGGTTATCTTTTTCATAAATCAGTTGTTCATATAAGCATGAATCTGTTTTTACTCTCTCTATTCTGTTCCATTGGTTTAACTCTCTTTGTTTCCATGTCACATTGCATTAATCTCTCTACATACATTGATAATGAGTACTTATTATTTGCTGGTGCAATCTTCCATATTTGGTTTTCTTCAAAACTTTTGACTACTCTTGGTCCTTTTCATTTTCATTAAATTTTAGAATTAGTTTGTATAGTTTTGACCAAAACAAGCAAAAAAAAAAAAAACCTATCTGAATATTTATTTATATTATCTTGAATCTAGATGTCAATCACACATAACTTATGTCTTAACAATATTGAGTTTTCCAAGCCATTAACATGACATACACTCCATTATTTTGGCTCTCTGTAATTTCTGTTAGGTATTTACTTTAATTTTTGGAGTAGAGTCCTATCACATTTTTTACTCGATTTATGCTAAGGTATTTGATTTTTTTGATATTCATTTTTCTAAATAGTTTTTGTGTGTACATGGATAATTTTTGAATTTCATGTTTATCAGATGCTATTGCTATATTTACTTACTAATTTAAATTGTTTATCAGTAGATTTTTAAATTTTCTATCTATTTTTGGCTTATTGTTGGGTCCACCAATAACACATTGAATAGAAGCAAGAATAATTAATATTCTCATCTGAGCTTTGATTTTGGGAGGAAGGTATATACTATTTCATTATTAAGCAAAAAAAAATATTTTTTTTACTAGATCAAAGATGATCCCATGTTATACCTAGAATTCTGAGATATTTGTCATAAACAGGCATTCAATTTTATCAAATTATTTTTCTATACCTATTGGGATAATCAAATGTATTTTTTCTATTTCAGTTAATATATCAAAATTACCTAAACTGATTTTTAAAGGTTACACCAATCTTACATTGCTAAAATAAATGCAGCATGAATATGTTGTTTTATGTTGTCTTATCATTTTATTTTTCATTGGATATAATTTGTTAATATTTGGCTTAGTTTTTTTTTTTTTTTTTTTCACTTATGACAAGAGAGAATTTATTCTGTGATGTTATTTTCTGGTAATGCCCTAGCCAGCTCTTGTAATCAAGACTTTATAAGACCTTTTTCTGAGGAAGTGGGTTGGGATGAAACTGGGCAGTAGTGAGATGGGATGTGGGGGGTTGGGGATGAGGTAGGGTGGGGGGAACCAGGGAGCAAATTTTTCACTATGGACCGTTCATGCTTTCTGGATCCTTTGGAGACCATTTGAAGATATTATCCAAATAATTTAAAGTAAAGAGAACAGTTGCAACACTTAAAAAAGGGGGGAGGGGAACTTACATAAGAATATGTAATCCAATTGTCTGTAAGGTTTAATGAGACTTGGGTGTTATTTTATAATTCTGGAATAGTTTACATAAGTTTGGTATAGATTGTACCATACAAATTTGGAAAAAATTCTTACTGAAACTCAGTTATGAGTTTTATTTGTGAAACATTAATATCTAATTGTTAATAATTAATTTAGATAAGTGATATTCAGTTTTCTGTTTTCTCATATCAGTTTTTAAGTTATGTTTGAATGTAAATTTATTCATCTAAATTTTCACATACATTAACATAAAATATTCATGGTAATGTCTTAATATTATATTTGAAAAGTGTGAAGATCTGAAGTGATGCCTTTGTTGTTGTTCTTATAAACATAATTTTCTTCCTTTGTTTATTGATTCAGTTTTTTCAGAGATTTATCAATTTCTTAGACTTTTCAAAAATCAAATTTTGTTTTTATTGGTCCACAATCATGCTCCTATTTTAACCATAGACCAGTTTTTTCCTTCAAAATAAATTTTCCTCTGTAATAGTGCCTTTTGATTCACAATTTTTAAAATTTTCATAAAGTCAGTTTGCTTAGTTTTTTTTCTTTTGTTGCCTGTGTATTTGGTGTTATATCCAAGAAATCATTGCCAAATCCAATGTTGTAAGCTTTTGTCCTATGTTTTCTTTTAAAAGTTAAAACTCTTGTTTCAGGTCTTATATTTAGATCTTCGATTCATTTTGAATTAGTTTGTGTACATGGTGTTAGATAAGAGTCTAACTTCATTCTTCTACAGGTTGATATTCAGTTTTCCCAATATAATTTGTTGAAAAGACTGTTCTTTCCCCACTGAATGGTCTTGGCACTCTTGCCAAAATTATTCAATCATATGCACCAGGGTTTAGAGAAATGCAGATCAAAACTACAATGAGATAACATTTCACACCCATTAGGATAGTTACTATAAAGAAAGAAAGAAAGAAAGAGGAAAGGAAAGGAAAGGAAAGGAAAGGAAAGGAAAGGAAAGGAAAGGAAGAGAAAGAGAAAGAAAGAAAGAAAGAAAGAGAGGGAGGGAAGGTAGAAATTAGTTGCCCTTTTTAACATTGTTTTGGCTATCTACTGCTTTGTAGCAAACTATCCCAAATTTTAGAAAGAGAAAGAAAAAAAGAAAGAGAGGGAGGGAGGGAGGGAGGAAGGAAGGAAGGAAACAAATGTTGGCAAAAATGTGAAGAAATTGAAATGCTTGTGTGCTATTGGTGGGAATGCAATATGGTATGGCTGCTGTGGAAAACAGTATGGGAGTTCTTTAAAAAAAATCCAAAAAGGAATTACCATATGACCCAGAAAGTCCACTCTTGGTATATACCCAAAAATACTGAAAGCAAGGTCTCAAAGAGGTATTTGTACACCCATGTTCATAGGAACATTATTCATGAACACTAAAACATGGATGCAAACCGAATGTCTATTGATTAATGAATGAATAAGTAAATGTAGTGTATACATACAATATAATATTATTCAACCTTTTTTTTTTTTTTTTAAGTAGGCTCCATGCCTAACATGGAGCCCAATGTGGGGCTTGAACTCACAAACCTGAGATCAAGACCTAAGCTGATATCTAGAGTTGGACACACCAACTGAGCTTCCCAAGCACCCCTATTCAACCTTAATAGGAACGAAATTCTTCAGTATACTACAGCATGGATGAATCTTGAGGACATTATGCTAAGAGAAATGAGCCAGTCACAAAAACACAAATGCTGTATGGATTCCACTTATACTTAGTCAAAATCATAAAGACAGAAGTATAATGCTGGTTGCCAGGGGTTGGAGGAGAGGAAACTGGGAAGTTATTTTTTAATAGATATAGGGTTTCAGATGTACGGGATAAAAAAGTTATGGGGATGGATGTTGGTAACGTGAGTGTATTGTTCATACCATTGAACTGTACTGTACACTTAAAAATGGTTAAGATGGTGGCATCTGGGTGACTCAGTGGGTTAAGCAACTGCCTTTGGCTCAGATCATGATCCCAGGGTCCTGGGATAGAGCCCTGCGTTGGTCTCCCTGTTCAGTGGGGAGCTGGCTTCTCTCTCCCCCACTACCACTGCCCCCACTCATGCTCTCTCTCTACCCCGCTCACTCTCTCTCTCAAATAAATAATAAAATCTTTAAAAATAAATAAATAAAATAAAAATGGTTAAGGTGGTAAATTTTATGTTATGTATATTTCAACACAGTAAAAATAAACAAATTTACATCAAAAGGACATATTCTTGATTTTAAAAATCAAAAAATTCTCTTTCAAGAAAATACACTAAACAAATTGAATTTTTGATGTTTGCAGTTCTCAGAAGGTAAACTGTTTCTGCTACCATTAGCAATCTTCTAACAAGTCCAATATTCAGAGGGAGTGCCCACATTATGTATGCAAGTAACTTATTTGCATCCTTTAAAAGATACTTCTACATGAAAAGGGATAATTGCAAATCTAAATACTCATTGGCATGTGAAAATATGTCATTTGCATATGCAATTTAAATATCTGTTTTTGAAAATCCTGATGCTAATGTGCAATTATTTGTTGCTTTGTTGTGTGTTTTTCAGATTTTCTTTTGTATTTGTTTTAACAGGCTTCTTTGTTTTTAGACTATCTTGTTATTCTCTAGCATTTTTGCTGACTCATGCTTTGTTTTTATTATGTGAACTGTGCTTTTAATCCCATCAGTATACAATGTGGTATAAGTATTAGTGCAGAATTAACACATTTAAGTGAGTCACTGCCCAAATCCTGTTAATGAATCTGTATCTGGTCTTCCCTCTTAAAATTCATGTTTCCCCGACCCCCTGAAACAAATTTTGCCTACTAACTGGAAAAACATTCCATACAGAGGAACATGATTTAATTAATTTACCTCTCACCTCTGCAATGCTTTTTTGGAATACGCTTTCTTCTGCTAATCCTCCAGAAGACAAAATATAACATAGCCACTTCACAGCTCCATGTATCCACCCTTCTTTGAACTCCAAAACAAGACATGTTTCATCATTCTCTGATAAATACCAGATTTCTATTGCTGTTCAAAGCCATTACCTTCCATCTTGATTTCAATTACTTATTCTAACAAATACTTTTTGAGCACCTACTCTGTGACAATCTTCTAGGTGCTTACAATGCATCTGTGAACAAAACAAACATTCCTNCTACCTTAACTAGTGGAGAAGAGAGACAATGGAGTAAACATCACAAATAAATTGTGTATTATATTAGAAGGTATTGAGTGCTAGGAAAAAAGAAATGAAGCAGGTTGAGTGGCATTTAAAAAAATGAGCATGGAAGGAGAGAGATGAAATTTTAAACGAACAGACAGGAAATGCCAAACTTTGAAGATATTTGAGCAAATTTGAGGGAAGTTAGGCCAGAGGATATATGGAAGAAAGCACTCCTGAAACAGACAGAAGACCAACACTGGGGACCAGCAGGACTGAGAAACAGCAAAAGACCAGTGTGACAGAGGAAGAATGAATGAGGGGAAGAGTCCCAGGGTATGAGATCTATGAGGTAAGCTATTGCCTCCTTTTTGTTGTTTGCTTTGGTGTCAGAATTCTTTGAAAGAGTTGCATCATTATGCTCACTAAGCCTTATTCTCTTTCTTCTCATTTTCACCTAAAACTATTCTAGTTAGGTCATCTTAACTACCCCACAGAAACTGCTCTTGTCAATAACCTCTGCACTGAGAAAGTCAAATGTTGGTTCTAATTCAGCTCTTATCTCACGAGTTATCAGCCCCATTTGACAGTTGTTCACATTTTCCTCTTTGAATCCCTTTTCTAACCTGGCTGGTTTCCTCCTACCTCGCTGATCTCTCTTCAGATATACTATAGTATCTCTTTAGAATGGAATCTTGGTCAGATTAGTGGGTCTGGGGGTGGGAATTGGCTGTGAAAGGGCACAAGGGAATCTTTTGGGTGTGATGAAATGTTTCTTATCTTGGTTATGGTAGTGATTTCATGTTTATATATTTGTGATAAATCATCAAAACCTACACCTGAAAAGGGAGGATTTTACTGCATTGACATTCTACATCCATAAAGAGGATTCTTAGAAAAACACTCAAGAATTATTAAAAAGCCATGGGAAGAAATCTACATTTGTAGAGCATAATCAATTTATGAGAAATGTACCTGCAAAGCAGTAGAGAAAAAATATTATGATATAAAATGTATAAATATATATATATTATGTATAAAGGCATTATATAAATTTGGTCACATATAGATGATTACTAGATCTAGAATATAGAAAGACAGCCTACAAATTTACAGATAAATGAATAAGTATTCAGCTTTATCAGTTTTCAATAAAATAATACAAATTAAAATTTTCAATTAAGTACTCAATGGAATGGCTAAATTTGCAAAAATATAAAACAAAACTTGATAATAGCAAGTGTTGACAAAGTGATGGAGGACAGGACTTCTCAGATATTATAAATATATATAATATATATACTTCATCTGCTTTGGAAAAAATTGTGGCAGTGTCCACGGTGTTAAAGCAAGGATAGTTAGAGGGAATAATGGCTGAATAGTTGTATTAATTTGCTTGTTACTTTCCATTGGTTACACAGATGTGTTCAAGCTATAGAGTCATAATTTTTATGGTTTCCTCTAATTACTACTTTAATAAAAAAATATGGTAGAGTCAAGGTTAACAACAACAAATCACCCTAAAAATATTGTTAAACTGTTTCTAAAAAGAAATACAGATACACGAGTTCCAACCAGCGATATAAATGATCATATTATGTCACTGCACAGGATATTATCATTTTAAAAAGTTAACCAATTATAAAATCAAAAAGTAAGATTTTAAATATGTAATGAATACAGACTTTGAAAATGATTCTCTACATTGTTTTCCATTTAGGATTCTATGCAACATTTTATTCTCTGCTAAATATAAGTGAAAGTTTTACATACAAATTCTTTTCCTTTTTTTGGTGGCTATAAAATATCAGTTATTTATTCCTTTGAACTGGCCATATTTGTTATCTAGGATATCCACATACATTTATTTGTTTCTGATGAAAATAGTCTTCAATTGCTGTGTTTAAGTGCATGCAGTTTGTTTCTTTTGCTCAGATAGATACAATTTGTTTCCAATTATTTACAGCATTTTATACACCACTGCAAGAAAACGATTAAGGGAATGTTTCAAGCATTGTTTGCCGATATTTCTCTGACATCTTAAATGTGATTAGATAAGAGAGTCAGGTTTTAAATATAATAACATAAATACATGAGATATCTTGCTGCTATGGAGATCTTTTTTAAACAAATGTTCACTGTCCCTTCATTTGTGCTATGCTTTGTTTTTGTTTTTGTATTATACATAAAAAACACAATTGAAATTGAAATAAGAAAAATATCAAGAAAGTATATTTTGTTTAGAAACAGAATTTTCCATTTAAAATGGGCATTTTGTGTTTCCTTGATCTCTAAGAGGCTTGAAAAAAAAAAGCAGTTGTTTTATTACATCCATTATTTGACTTATCCTCAAAAGGCTTTAGATCATAAAAATAAGAGAAGTGCTCAACTATCGCTGTCAATACTTTCGTTTTTCTAACATACAGATTTTAAAAACAAAGATTATTTTAAATGGAAATGGAAAAACCACCTAAACTAAACTAGATACAGGAGAGATATGTATTGCCCAGGTAATAATACAAAAATCCAATGCATTCTCCTTTGAAGGCTATAGTTTTCTTAAGACATATAAGAGGGAAACAACTGTAACATTATTTCCCTCACTATCTCTATAACAATTTTCAGAAATACAATTTAATTATTTGGTATGTAAAAAATAGCAGGGATATCGGTAGGAGAAGGAAGGGAAGAATGAAGGGGGGATAAACAGAAGGGGGAATGAACCACAAGAGACTATGGACTCTGGGAAACAAACTGAGGGCTTCAGAGGGGAGGGGGGTGGGGGATTGGGATAGGCCGGTGATGGGTATTAAGGAGGGCACATATTGCATGGAGCACTGGGTGTTACATGCAAACAATGAATCATGGAACACTACATCAAAAACTAGTGATGTATGATGACTAACATAACATAATAAAAAAATTAAAAAAATAATTATTTGATATGTAATATCATTGAATGAATTTCGAAGATGTTTTATTAAAATCTTTCATGTGGCAATTTATAATCTCATCATCTTACCTGATGAAAGCAACTATATAGATATCTGTATATCTATATAGATATATATATATCAAAATGCATATATGTATATATATACTTTCATTGTTAATTTCATTGTGACTGTTAAAATTCAGCAAGTATTAGGAACTACTGCTACTAGGAACACAGGTATGTAATTAATGCTGCTTTATGGTTTATACCTAAATGTCCTCTGCCTTACTGAAATATTGAGGTCAATGTACGTGCTACAGATCAGATTGGGTAGAAGTGGTTATAATTCCATCTGTGCATCTCACTAGCTATATAATCTCACAAAACATAAGGATGCTTTCTATTTATACTTCCTAACATGTGAGCTAGTTATGGTCAAATGACAAAACTAAAGCAATTTAGTAACGAATATGATGTCGTTTACTCAAGGGAACACAGTCCATGGAATGGGGGAGTACAGCACCTCACATCAGTGGAACACTGTTCCTCAGGGATTTTGGGCAAGAGGAAGTTATACAGAATATTAGACAGATGACGGGGAAACAGGGCATGATTGGCTAGGAAGCTGGGGTTTTCCTTACTGAAACTGGCAGGTCCTGTTTTCTAGGATAAAGTAACCTGATCAAATCTGAGTTGGAGAATTATGATTGGTGTTCGGTTTCCTTAACACTGAGGTGCTTCCTGTAAGTGCAGGCTGATTTAGTTTTAGATTTGTGACATGAGCCTCCAGGGTGCCCTCAATTTTGTGGGTCCCAATATACAAACTCACTTTATTAACTAAAAGAGAAATTAGAACAATAGTGTCTGCAGTCTACAGATCCTTAAATCTCACTGGCCTCCAGGGCTGTCATCTTTCCAATGTGGAGGCGTGGCTGATCACCTTGCATCTTCACTATTCCAAGAGCCTCTCTACCACAGGAACACCTTTTTTGGGAGAGCTACCTGTGCTCCTCCTGGATTTATCTTTATCTGTGGAGATCTAAGGGCAGCTCAGTGTTTAAATACAGGGAAAATGATGAAGAGCTTCTGTCTGGGCTGTTTAGTCAATGACTGCCCATAACCAAACCAGGCTTCATAATAAGCATTCATGGTTCAAAATTCACTTCGTTTAGCAGATCCCTACTCCCGTGGCTAGGAGTACATTTAAATGAGGCTACGATCAGGAACCTCTCCTTAACTCTTGAAGATATGGCGGAGTCTATTGCTAAAGCAATAGGTGCCCTACAAAAATTCCTAACTCTCTGTCCAAAGAGATTGATTATCTTTTAGATGAGTACGGAGCTGTCTGTGCTATGGCCTATAGTACTTGCTACACTTGGATGAAAACTTCTGGGGAAGTTGAGACTCAGTTATATAAGATCATTGAACAAGACACTTGGCTTAAGAAAGTGACTTCTTCCAAGAGGTCTTTTTTGGATTCATTTGATCTAAGGTGGTTTGGGTCCATGACTATAATCCCCAAATCCACGGACCATTTTCCCTTGCATAAAGGACATCAAACTCCTTATTTAATTGTCTTAGTTTTTACATTTGATGACATAATAGCACCAACCTCAGACAGCTGTAAGGACAGAATTAATTGTAAAGCACTAGTGCTCTTGGCAAAATTTAGCTATGGGTACTAATTTATATCATTAATGTAGCATATTTATGTGATATATTATAAATCACCATATATTTATTTCAATACCTTCCACTTACGTACTTATATAAATAGCATTTTCTAATATACATATGTAAATATAAATTTACATTAATATCTTATATATATAAATTATCTTGCCAGTAAGGTCTTTCCTCATAATTCAGAATTTCTTTATTTAGACAGTGTGAAGGATAACTTTATTGAAATAGCTATTAATATAGACACTTTTACCAAAACTGTTTACTAAATTTTCTAGGGGGACTGATTGTACTGTGTTTGAAGAAATAATTGTGACACGGTGGCCAAACAGATGCTGGCTCACGTGTTTACTTTATAGGGTCTTAATTCCATTAACTTGCTATGAATTTGATAGTTCTAGTTAATATTTAGGCCTTACTTGGCTCTTGGCAACTTTTGATCATGAAACCAGAAACCAGTCAGGGCTATATGTCACAACTCATTATACACTTCCCTTGGGGATAGGAAATGAACTCCTTCATGGATTTTACTAGACATTTTTTAACTATCTTTAGATGGACTTATTACAATGTGTAAAATTTAGTAACTTAACTATGAACTCTGCTTATTACTAATTTGGAGAGATCCTCTAGATTTCCCAACTTGACAACACTGAGTTGGTCTACTTTATGTTATTGCATTGGCTTAGAAATAGCCAATTAGCATTTTGCTCTAAATGTTCCATAAATTAAATTTTCGTGTTTTTTTTTTCATTCAGTTCATCTTCACAGATTGGAAAAATCTGTAAAAGACATTTATTTTTAAGATTCACAAGAAGTTTTGGAATATAGTGTTAAGAGTAGGCCACTTTATATTATCTTATAATCAAACAGATTCAAAGCATTTTCAGTCCTAAACCTGACTTTATTTTGTGGTGAAAATATGTTTAATTTCAAAAGAAGAAAAAATGTAGAAAAAAAGAAATTTGAAAAATTTTACTATGACTAATTCAGTCACAATTTTTGAATATGTATATAAATACTTGGGTCTACCAAAAATATTTATTTTGCAGCCCCAATATAAAGTTTTTATCTTTCTTTCATTTTTGGTTTATACATAAAGTTTTGTTCTATGTTTGATTATCTGTTTGGTGTTGGCTTGGTTGTATGTGTGACATAATACTGTTCAACCATGAGCAGTGAAATTTTTCTATGAGTTAACTGAATTCAACAACCCCAAAGTGTAAAGATTAGTAAATCCAGATGCAATGGACATGATTCAAATAGTATTAAAAATGACCACAACTGGGATGCCTGAGTAGCTTGACTGGTTAAGCATCTGCCTTCAGCTCAAGTCACGATCCTAGGGCCGTGGAACCAAGTCCCACATTGGGCTCCCTGCTCAATGGGGAGCCTGCTTCTCCCTCTCTCTCTACTCCACCCCCCTGCTCATGCTCTCTCCTGCTCTCTCTCTCAAATAAATAAATAAAATCTTTTAAAAAATGACCATAACTTACACATGCAAAAAGGTTTGTTGTTTGATCCCTTAAAAAGAGTTACCTTGATCCATGGCTTTCAAACTTTTTGAGTTTGACTCAAAATAAGAAAAATATATGACATGTTCACACATCCATGCACATACACAACTGAACAAAAAACTTATGAACCAATTCTAATCCAATCTAAGATGAAATCATTATATAGACAATGAGAATAGCTTCTTTTTATAGCTCATACTTTGGCTATGAAGGGAAGACAAAGAAAGAAATTAAAATAGTGGTCTAAAAAGTGGGGCTCCTTTATGTGGCTTTCTTCCCTCCCTATATCCCTTCCTTCCTTCCTTCCTTCCTTCCTTCCTTCCTTCCTTCCTTCCTTCCTTCCTTCCTTCCTTCCCCTCTCTCTCTTCTATTCTTAGCAGAGTACATTATTTACTCTCAACTCTAAATTCCACCTTTGTTGCTACACTGCAAAAATGGATCTGGGTCCTTAAATATCTTTCCTTTGTCAGCTGGCACGATGTTAAATTTTGTCAATAGAGTGTATGCTAGGGACAGCACAAGGAGAAAGGGCCACTTTCTGATTCCAGTGTGCTCGCGGGACAGGCTCTTGCAGCATGTCATGTTGTCCGGGTCTCCTGCTCCTGCAGACATTTGGCCATCCCAATGCTGAGCTCCTTCAGCTTTCTCCAGCACCAGATTCATGCCATACTTGTAGTTTTTCCAATGTCTGGACCCTGAAGATGCACAGTGGGCAGAAGTATCCCATGGCCCCATCTTCCCCCGGCACCTGCTCCTGTGCTGTTTTACCAGGATGCCACAGCTGAGACCCCTCCAAGGCGTTCTAGTGAGCAGATTTCGGGAAGTTGGAGGGCACCTTTCCCACAACTTCTGCCAGTGTGACACCACAGTGACTTCTCCGCTATTCTGTGAGCCAAGACTCTGCCTTCTCCAGTAAGGTTTGGATTCCACCTTGATGCGGCCTTTTCCTTCAGTGTTCTATCTCAGCCCTAGTTTCTATTTCTACAGTCTTTAGATTTTCCTTCTTACTATCCAGTTTCTCACTACTCAAATCCCCTGTTATAACAGTAATTCTTCATATTAAACTTCTCCTGTTAAAATTACTGTGTTGTTTCTCTCTCCTAATTGGACCAAAATGGATATATTTATTTCCTTCCTTCCTTAATTTACTTACACATATTCTGTCCTTTGAAGATAATATAAGAATTTACTATTTCTATAAGATGCCTTACTTCACATATTTTGTCTATATACCTAATATAAATAGGTATTATATAAAAATTATATAACAATTATATATAATTAAATATATATATAAATTCATATATATTAGAGATTTATTTATAGCCTCTTACTAAGGAAGATACTAGTAAGCAATATAATATTCAAATTAGTCCAAATTGAATATTTGGAAGGGGGTGAGAAGGGTGGAAGAGTACAGGAAAAGAAGAAATGAAGTAGCAAACTCTGAGAGCTGAAAATAAGAAAGTAAGTGATAAGAGTAGGGAAACAGCAGTTACTAACAGGAGGTGGCGAATATACTTACAATTCTGTGGTTATGAAATAGAGTAGGGGAATACCAAGTAATTAAATGTAAATGAAACAAAGAGCTCAATAAAAAGTAAAAATAACCCATAATTGAACTTCATATTAAAAATTTTTGACTTTCCTCTGTAGGTTGTGAGACATGAAATGTTTTACCAATACTCTTCTTTTCTCAATGAAAATTCATGGAAACTTCCAAAATTACTGGAAATATATTAAGGAAATCTTTCCTACAATTTCACAATACAGAAAGAACCAACGTTAATATTTTAGAGTATTTATAACCAGTGTGTTTCCAAGGCATGAAATATATATACTTACTGAATAGATCGATGAATAGGTTGACACATTGAGAAATATACTTATAAAATTAAGAATATATGTATATTGTTTTATAAATTTATTTTGAGACATATATTATACTGGCTGCTAAACATTTATGTTTTAAATTAATTTTTCAAATAAATGGCTTACTATAGCAAAGTGCACAAGTTAAGAGTGTACAGATTAATGAATGCACCAAAGGAAACACACACCCAAATATATGTCACAGAATAAAGCAAAGCAAACTACTGAATACTACCGGTACCCCAGAAATCCCACTCATGCTCATCCACACTCTACCTCCAGCAATGCCGCTGAACACAGCCACTGTGAAGTTGAGTGAATCTCTACGCCGTCTTTCCTTTTACCACTCCCTCTTCCATGCTACTTTCTTGGCAAAACTGAAGAGGTAGGGGAAAATTGCTAGGGCTAGTGATCATTCTTGTGTTTCTGATTCTCCTGTCATTTTCTTCTCATCTTCCCAGAGTCTCTCTGTGTAATCTGACCTTCTTGTACATAGATTAGACATCTGTCCTCGGAAAGGAGGGTGTTCCAGCTCCCCCCCTCATCTCCTGATGGCCCCATTCTCTATGGAATTCAGTTCATCAGGTTTTTCTTGTATATGATGCTCTAGGTCACTGTATTAGTTTGCAAGGATTGCCATAATAAAATACCAGAGACTGAGTGACTGGACAACAGACCATTATCTTCTCACAATTCTGGAAACTAGCGGTCCAAGATCAAGATGCCAGCAGAGCTGACTTCTGAGGTCTCTCTCCTTGACTTATAGAGATGGCCCTCTTCTCCCTGCGTCTTCATATTGTTATTCCTCTGTGTATGTGTCTGTCCTAATCTCCTCTTCTTATATGAACATCGGTCATAATGGATTCTTGTATTTTCTCCTTTTTTTCTAGTTTTGTCTGGAGATATGATATAAACTATTCTGCCATACCCATTACCAAAACTGAAGATTCTCTAGGAATATAATTGTTTAAAAAATCATTTGTAAATAGATGTTAATTTAGCTTTATGTTTAGAAATGAACAATCAATAATATCCTGAATAGTCTAAACCTAATTAAAGTTACATAAATTTTTACAACAAAAACATGAATAACAGACACAAAAAGTGTTAAGTATAACACTTTAAGTGTTAAGTATGTACAAAAAATATTAAAATGCTTATAATATCAAGTGGGAAAATTACATCCTTAAGTACATAGTATGCTCATAGTTGAACAAAAATAATTTTTAAACTATTTTGAATATACTGGTAAATATACTAGTCTACAGTTCAAGTGACTAGGTGTCTATACAATTAACAACTGAAACTGGCTTTATTTTAAAATTTTTAGTTTAAGAAACAGATTTTATTTCCATGTCTTTGAAAACTATTGCCATATTGTATGTTAACAAAATTTTACAAGTATAATATAAATATAAAACAACACAATGGTAGCCTTGTTTTGTAGTTCCTAATTTTGATGGTATGAAATAAACTACTCAGAAGTTTCTCATCATACAAGTATACACATGTAAACAGTTCTCATAGATACAATGTTAAAATGTCTTCAGTGTAATGAGTGTTCTCATATAATTAGATGATATTTATGCATATCCGTCCATTTTTCATTTACAATGGAAGATGACACATATAATTTAGAGTTTTTTAGACATATCATCCTATAGGTTCTCAGCCATATCTTTGCAAACTAAGGACAATTATTCCTTCTGAAAGTGTTTGGTTTGGTTCAAAACATTTAATTTATATTTTACTGAAAAGCCTTATTTTTAAATTCATCATCAGTAAAATGATTTGGCTCCAGGCAATTTTTATACTTTTTATCACTGTATTTCATAACGTTATGTTTCCATTAATTAACATTTAAAAATCACTAAATGTTATGGTTATTTGTAGTTTATTACACTTTCTACCACTTCTTGTTTTCGTAAACTTGTTATGGTTCTTGTTATAGTATTGCAATATTGCACACGAGTTAACTGATTTGGGGAAGAAACCCACACACAAAAGAGTATGCAAGTTTCCTATTTAACAAAGAATACTAAAAGAAAATCAACGAATGAGAAATGCAAACAGAGAAGGAATACATGCTACATAGCTCACCTAAGACTCCCTGAGCCTCACAAGCCACTCAATGGGGATAACTTCAGGACAAGGTGGTGGCAAATATTACGCATGGCGATCTTACCAGATACAAGCAACTGTATTTTATACTTGAGTGAAAGCTTGAAGCTTACACACATACCAGGAGAAACTTAAACCAACAATTTGCTTTTAGTTCTAACCATTTAAAAAATTAATTAGGGAAATATGGCTCCTCTATTTATTGAACCAAAATCAGTGGTAACAAAGCCACCATATCAATATGGGGAAGTGGAGGCAGAAACAGAATCAGAGTGCAGACATCCCTGAGCAGTTCCCCTGCCTCCAGTTTATCGGTGCTTTAAAAAAAAATTGCATTTCCCTACA